>NC_137804.1:10990123-11230123 GCF_963383645.1 Muscardinus avellanarius
GGGGAAAACAAAATAAAACCAACAAAACATTTACACACATTTTGAAGTCAACTCTCAAAATCCACCAGTTTACTGACTGGTGTTCAATAATGTCAGAATGCTTCAAAAGGAATCCTTCCATACCTACACCCCCCCCAAACATTTAAAAATATAAGCATACACACAGAAAACCCTTTGATTTCTTTTTTCTTTTCTTTCTTTCTTTTTTTTTTTTTTTTTTTTTGGTGGTACTGGGGTTCCTGGAAGCCCTTCTCCCTCTGGACTACACTCCCAGACCTTTTTTTTATTTATTTGGAAACAGGGTCTCTTAAGCCAGAGAGGCTGACTACAAACCTATGCGATCCTCCTGTCTCAGCCTCCCAAGCGCAGGGATTACAAGCGTGCGCCACCACGCCTGGCTTGATTTCTTATTTTGTTCACTCGCGTAGCATCAGATAGTTTTGTTTTGAGCACATTTAGCAATTTATGATTATTTAACGAAATGATTTTTCCATTTCTGTTCTCTAACTAAAATGCCTAATATTGCACATGGTTACAGAAGGGGCTCAATGAGTTGATGTTGATTGTCAGACTGGCTTTGTTGATAATTCACTAACATTGCTCATAGGATTTTTGAGACCAAGCCCAAATCTAGAATCCCCATGGGTCCTCCCAAGAAACCTTACAAATTTCACAATGCCATTTAACAGTTGCCAACCTGGACATGAAATTCCATAGTGACAAATTAGAGAAGGGAATGGTCAGGGAGACAGGAAGCCCAGGGTCCAAGTCACTCTTCTAATTTAGGATCCGCATGACCTTGACTATAGCGCTAACCTATTCTAAACCTGTTTTCTCATCTATAAATTGCAAACAGTCAATGACTAAGCGAGTTTGAACACCTCTTGTGTTGCTGGTCCCAAACACCATTTCTTCTAATAAGGGCACCCAGCTTCTCTGGGTATCTGCTCTTGTCTCTGCTTTAACCATTTGGGTCCTCAAAGAGGGTCAATTTTTCTTATTTTCCTCACCGCCATCCTCTACCTTAGACCCATCAAAGCCCTCCTATTTTTTTCTATTTTTTTAAATTTAGAAGTTAAAAGTGATATCATCACAGCACTAGAAATGATTTAAAAGGAGAATAAAATTGGAATGCAAAGAAAAGCAAAGATGAGAGTCAGAGGAAAAGGCCTATTGCCATTCAAGCTCCTCCTGCCAGATGTTCCCGAGCTCAATAGCATCATAGCCACACCTAAAGCTGGGTTTTTAGGCCAAAGGCACACTTTATCATTAAGCTTCAGTCGTATAAAGTTGACTTTCATTCATTTGGGAGCCAAATAATGCCGGTCTCAAATGAGATTTCTTCAAATGTTCTAAAATTGTTGCCATTACTTTTAAAGAAGAGCATGTAAGACCAGTAGGGCCCTAGACGGTTCTCAACATATACAAGATTTGAAAGAGTACATGTATACAAACACATACTTGGGGAAATGGGTATAAAACATGTTTTTTTTTTTGTCTCCCCCCACTGGAACCAGCAGTGTATAAATATTAGAAACAAAATCACTGTGTAATTGCATTGGAAAAGATGATTCTTTCGTTTATCTAGTAGCTACAGTAAATCAAAAAATGCAATTTTATCATTGTAAATAAGTTGTTTCCTTCAACTGATAAGTATGTAGGGGTGTGACCCATTTGGACATAATGAAGGGGGAAAAATCTTTCTCTAAAACAAAGTTTAAGGTTTTGTGGAAGGAGAGTGTATGTTGGCATGATTGGGCTGAGAACTGAGACATCATTTCAGCAATGGTGCCTTAGAGGGAGCGCCATGATCCCATGCCAGGGCCCCACCTTCAGGCTCTAGGTGGTAGTTCTAGTAATCTTTGCATATGACACTTTGAAATGAAGGCTGTGATTTTTTTTTTCCTCTTCCAAGCCCTTAACCATTCTTTTCTCTACCAAGGGCAGATTTTATACATCTCTCTGAGTCACTAGAATATTTCCAGGATATATTGTGTTCTGAAAATGGTCTATTCAAGATATGAATTAATGATTTAAAATATATATATTCTTATGTTCAAAACACAGGACACCTTGAAGGTCCTTCTGGAGTGTCCATCTCGAAGGATCAGCTATATCCATATCTTTTTTTTAAGTATCAGTTGAATCTTTCAGTTTCGACACCACCTTTCCCCCATTCCTTCAGTGAAGTAGCTGAAACTCACTCCAGAAATGATAGAAAGTTTTTTTTCTTTATTATATTATTTTTCACCATTTGTGCTATTCATGGCCAACAATAATTATGCCTCACGATTTCTTCCCCAGAATTTCAAAACTCAGTAAAAACATTCCTCATCTAGCACTTAATAAGTAGATAGCACCTAATTAGTTTTAGTATCTCGAATGTTTTGGAAGAAAATCAGCTCATTAGTCCAAATTTCTCAACATGTATGAATCCATTGCTATTTCCCCTCTGAGTACCACAGACCTTTTAAGGTTTTTAGTACATAAAGCCGAGTGATTCAAAGTTACTAGCAATACCACCCACCATACAACGTGTTAGCGAAGCTGGAAGTGAATTAAAGAACCCCCTTTTTTTAAAAAAATTTCTTATTGGTGCATTGTAGTCATACATCTTAATGAAGCACAAGCTGGTAGAGGTGTACATGCACACACCACTCATTTAGCCCTTCCCCATTTTCACCCCATCCCCTCCCCCTCCCTCCTTCTCAGGTTTGGCTTAGTTACTGACTTGATATATTTGTGAATGTACATCATGTACATTAGGGAATTTCCTTCTTCCTTCTCCCATCACCCCAAATTACGCATCCTTAATTGCTCATCTATGGTTTCTCCTCTTTTGTCTAGAGTTCTCCCTATGACCCCTTTTCTCTCTAGCTTCCACATATTAGGGAGAACATCAAGAACTCTAATTTTTAACTGGTGGCTTTTACCACCGAATGCCAAAGAATTCGTTTTAATGGTGGACAAAGGAATGCAGAGAGAATTCCCCAGATTGTTACGGGATCTGATGCTTAATGCAGAGTCTTACATTTTATGTACCTCTTGCAGTTCTTTGATCACTACAATGAAACATTGGTAGTCCAATGAAGAAGTGTATTCAGACTAAAACAAGACACATACAGAAGCTTCAGGACTGAATTCAGAAATCTATTAATAAGCGTCGCCTGCAGAGTGTGTTGGCTTCATTAGCAACTCAGATTCCTGCAACATCAAGGTGTGTATGACCTGGAAAAGATTTCAACCTTTCCACACAGGTCTGTGAGATTTAGAATTATAGAAGGATTGCATTTGGGGAAGGCATTTTCTATTTTTAATCAAAGACTGGCAGATTCAAAACTCCCTTTCCTAGTCAAATATTGATCTCATTGTCTTTTATAAAAATGCACTTACAAATACAAAATTCTCCTGAGTCAAAAAGAAATTGCTCCATAGCCACTGAACAGCCCAAAGAAACTGATTTAACTGATTTCCCAGATATCATTCAAACACAGCACCTTTCTTGGCTAAGAGATGTTTAGAGAAGAGGAGAAAAAATAAACCTTTAGCATTTCTCCTATTCTGTCTATTATTATTATTATTATTATTATTATTATTATTAGTAGTAGTAGTAGTAGTAGTAGTAGTAGTAGTGGTGGTGGTACTGGAAATATATCCCTGGCCCTTTTCACTTTTCAATTTGAAACAAAATCTTGCTAAGTTGCTGAAAGCCTTGTTAACTTGCTAACACCTGCAAAACTCCTGTTTCAACCTCCCAAGTACTGGGATTATAGGCATGGTTCAAATAATATTATTTTGCTCAAATAATATTATTTTTAAGATTATTCTTCTGGAGATTGTTCAATGGGGACTTTATAACCAATGTAATCAGAAAAGTTCTGCATACACAAGTATCACACCAGATAGGCTTCCTTGCAATATTTTGATTCTGGTATATATATTATGTAATATTGATTCATGTACAAAATATTTAAGACAAAGATTCTTGAAGAATCATAAAGTCACATGTCACTTCACAAAGAAAATGCTAATACACTTAAAGCTTTCTATATATTTCTGCCCAATCATCTCCCCAACACTTTTCTCCTAAGAATAACCATGCTACTGAAGTTGGCAAGTTGTCATTTCTCTGCATTTGGGATTTGAGTTTTCTCCAAATATATATGTACTACATTAATTTTGCTGCAGTACTGCATTCCACCAAATTAGTACACTATAATTTATCTGTCCATTGTCCTATTGATGAACCTTAGAGTTATTTACAAATGGAAATACTAGAAAAAGTGTTGAAAATGCATAAGTATATGCATCAATGCATGTGTCTGAGCCAGTTATGGTCAGGTCTTTCACTTAGAGGTTGTATACATCTAGCACTTCATTAAATTACAATTACAATGACTGTCCCCCAAAAGGTTGTCCCAATTTAACTTTCTTTGTGGGTTTGGTGCTGGGAACTGAACCCAGGGGCATTCTACCTCCAATCTACCAGCCCTTTTAAAATTTTATTTTTATTAATTCATTTATTAATTCATTTATTTATTATACCGAAGTTTGAACCCAGGGATTTTCTCTTTCTGAGCTATACCCCCAAACCTATTTTATTTGTTTATTTTGAAACAGGATCTCACCAAGTCGCTGAGGCTGGCCACAAACCTGCCAATCTCCTATCTCAGCTTCCCAAGTACTAGGATTATAGAGGTGGGCAATCATGACCACATCTATGATATAGCACAATACAGCACAATATAGCTTTTTAATAAACTTAGTCTTTTCATGCTTTTTAGTGCTTCCAATTTTTATGAAATGGAGCAACTTTTCACATGTTTACTGGCCACTGGCTCTTTGTAATAGCCTTTTTACATCTTTTTCCTTTTTCCTTCTTTTTATTTCTTTGCCAGTATTATTTATATATCTCGAATACTAATATTCCAGATTAGAACATGAACATGGAGTGCTTTAATTGGGAAATTGCCCCTTTCAAATAGATTTCATTGAATATCAATGTGCTTTTATATAGAAAAAAATATTTGGGTTATTTTTGAAGACACAGATAAATTTGCAATACATATATACTGAATTCAGAAGATAATAAGTCGAGGCAATTATTAAGCTCTTGGAAAAATAAAAATTAGAAAAAGATGTATTTATTTTGAGTAATATTTAGTGTAATAAAATATAAATACTATTATTGATTTAACCAAAAAGAGAAACAATTTTATTGTCATGTAGAAGATTTGTGTGAAAGGGTGAGATTATAACAGAACTAAATCTTCATTTTCCATAGTATAAATTCAGTAAAAAAATGTGTAAAATATTTAAAAATCAATGAACTGTATATCAATGAAATATATGGAGAAAATTTTCTAAATAATAAATCACTGAAATATTTAAAAGCTGTTGCCTCTTAGGGGTAGAAATGGAAATTGGAATAAGACAGGAAAGTGGGAATTTTCTACCATAAATATATTGTTAATAATCAGCTTTTAAGCCAGGCATGGTGGTGTACACCTGTACTCCCAGTGCTTGGGAGGTTAAGACAGGAGGATCATAGGTTCGAGGACAACATCACAAGTAATGAGACTCTCATCAACTTAATGAGACCCTGTTTCAAAATCAAAATTAAGAAAAATAGGTCTGGAGGTATAGCTCTGAGGTAGAATGCCTCTGGGTTCAATCCCCAGTACCAAAAGAAGAAAAAAAAAACAGCTTTTAACTTACACATGTTTAACATGTATTACTTAGACAACAATAAATCAAAAATTTTATATATAGATTATAATCACAAGCATAAAAGTAATAAAGAAGTTCTATGTTTTATAGTATTTTTATGGAGTGTTAGACTGCAATTTTTACTTTTTATATTTTTATACGTGTTTTTGTATTTTTTACATTAATTAATTAATTTATGTACTAATGTATTTAATTTTGCAGTACTGGGGATAAAACCCTGAGAAATTCAACCTCCAAGCTTCACCCCATCCTTTTTTTTTCCTTAGTTAGAAATAGGGTTTTGCTGAGGTGCTGAGGGTTTTGCTTACTCTATTAGGCTGGCCTTGAACCTGCAACACTTCTATCTCAACCTTTTAAGTACAGGGATTATAAATGTGCATAACTGCACCCAATAATTTTATCTTTTATTTACCATTTCGCTGAGTTACCCAAAATTTCTAAAATATGCACATGTTCATTGTTTAGTAGAAAATTGATACTATTAGCTTTTTAGGTAAGAAGGAATAATTACAAAAAACAAAATTATCTCTCAAAGTGAGTAGGAAATGGACCCCAAAGGAGGAGAAGGAAGCCTAAAAACAGAGACCAATGAGAGCTGAGAGGGCCTCAACTAAAGAGTGGCTTTGGAGTTGTCAAGAGGGCAAGTCAACAGGCCTGGGTGAGAAACTGGATGCAGGAATAAGGTTGGGCCACTCATTTTGGGTCTAAATTTTTTTTGTCAGGGCAAGTTTGGGGTCCCATCGAATGAGATGAGGCTTTTCTTTTTTCTTTGTATAACAAAAAGACTTTCATTTTAGCAGGATTGCAGCCTTTATTGCATTGTAGTTAGCAGCATTAGTCTTACTATTGTATCTACGACCACAGTATTCAGCGACCTAACTCAACTTTAGTCTATTCTTCATCAAAATTTGGCATGGATGTTCCTGACTGGTGAACTTCGTGACCCTCACTATCCTCCAACTCTGTGAGTAGAGAGAGAAAGAGTTTGGGGGAGGGGTCTCTTGGGACATTAGAGGGACCGAGAAGAGAAGTGATGTGTGTTGATTCAATCTATATTCCATTGTAAGTCTTTCCTGTGTCCTTACAGTGATACAGGGGAAGATAACGAATGTGTACCCAATAAAACCCAAGACAGCAAACAGCACTTTGGGTGGGTATACAACATTTTTTCTTTACTTAAAACATCATGGTGGGAAAATTTAGGAGACAGAAATGTGAGGCCGAATCTCATCTCAGGAGTCTGAATCAGAAAAAAAATACTCAAAAGTTATCATGTCAGTGTTAGTTAGTTGTGACTTGGTGGAAATATAAAATGAGAAAGAAACAATAAACCCCAAACCCAAGAGAATGTGTAAGTGTAGGCAGAGGAAGGGGGAGGAGGCAGAGAAGAGGAATTAGGGCAGCTGGGAAGATAGAAGAGCAAAAGAAGGAAGTCTATGAGGCCAGGTGATACGGGAAGGAAAATCAATAGGTCAGGAAGGCTTGTAGACCTTGAAAATTAGAAGGCCATTGGCAGGTCTAACCATGTAGTTGCAGTAAAATTTTGAAGCAGAAAATAATCATTGAGAGTCATGGAAGAAATGGGAAATGTGAAATAGAGATAACAAACATATTTTTCAATTTCTTGAATGTGTCTAAGGGAAAGAGAAAGCAAGATCGCAGGAAACGAGAAGGTTCAGGATGCGTGGGGTGCAGGAGAATGCCATATATTTATTCAGCAACTATTTTTCCTCATTTTTATTAGTCTGCAAACTTGATTGCCATATTCTAATCAATGCAAACACCACTCATTATGTAAGACTATACTGTTTTACCTTAGATTGAATGTCAAGACTTTTTAATTATTAAACACAGCTTGTCAATCCTCTGTACAGTTATGTTGCTCCAGAGTCCCCTGTTTGAGAGCTTATATTCTCATTAGATTACTCATGTAACAGTAATACTCATAATTAAATTTTGTAGAGGGAGGGTTTAGACTTTGTAGAGGATGCAAAATAGTCTAGCATCGAGCAGGATTAGAGTAAGAAAAACATAAAATTGTGGGAGCCACAAGAAAAGTTATTTTGCTATAAATAACGCTAGATAGATGTTTACTTGGTTGTATACTTAAGTACTTGGTCATTTTTTATTATAAACTATTTGGCTTCTTATAGTCTCCATCTTAGTGGCTGTTTTTGTGGTAAAAACATTTAATATGAGATCTACCTTCCCTACAAATTGTAGTAATTTCATAGTTGCAGTATGAATATAGAGACACTATCAAAAGACTCGTGGAAGGTGAGGGCATCCGTTCTGGCCTTAGAATCCCACTAAGCATCAAAGCTGTTATCCCTCTGTCTCTGTCAACATTCTCACTGATATTAATCCCAAAGGCCTGACCATACAAACTTCGAGGAAGGAAAGTTTATTTACTCACAGTTTCTTGGGGATTCTAGGTTCAGTTCATATGACGCTAGAGTCTAGGATCTCAGGGCGAGGCAGCAGGAGATGAAGAAAGGAAGAAAGCAAGGTTCTGCTCTCATATCCTGGATGCTGGAAGCCAGAGAGGCAAGCAAGCCAGGGGATTCAAGCACACAGCCCAAGACTTTAGGCCACACCCCCAATGACCCACATCCTCCAGCCACACCTCACGTGCTTAGGTTTATCTACTAATGAAATTACAACCCTCAGGATTTAAGTATGCCAACTCAACACCAATAAATGAGCTCTTCAGGAAACCTTCTACATCTCACCATGAGGCTCTTGTTAGATCCAAGCTTATGTTATCCAAAGGGATTGTGGCTAGTGTAGTAAGCTTGGGAAAGTAGCTTAATGCTCCCCGGTGCATTTATTTTTATAATATAGAACTCATCAGTTCATGATCCTTCTCTTGGAGAAGCTAAAATGTCTGAGATTGGAATCATGTGATTTTGTTACTCTGAATTGTGCCTCTCCAACAGCCCTGTTGCAGAAGGTCCTGTCTATCTATAGGTTGGGAAACTCACTCAATTCTCATCAGCTGTGCATAAAGAAGAACCGGGGAAAGGAAATCACATTTTCACATAAGAAATTAGGATCAGCTGTGACCTTCTGCCAGCCCATGAATTTCAAATGGCACTCCACTTTTAAATGTACTATTTCAACCATAATCGGCCAGTAGAACACAGCCGTAGGGTTAGTCTTTAGCAGTAGGTCAGCTTAGATTACACTTAAGAGGGGCTACAGGTGGGATTTTAGCTCATAAAGTCTGCAACCCAGAACACAAAGCTAGTACGAGTAAATCTGTCTTTATGGGCCCAACATTTGTAGCAAACTACAGAGTGTTTTTCAAGCATCTATGAGACTCAGGGCAAAACCTGGCTTTTCAATAGAGGGAGGAGTCCCAAGTTTCTCTGTACTCTGTTGGGTTGGAAATGGATGACCACACTCAAGTCTAGTCATACAGAAGTGTCACACAGACACATCTGGAGAGACTCATCTTGCTCTTGTAGCTCCCGTGGAAATGAGAACCTCTGATAATACCCCAGAACCCACAAATTTCAAATATTTTGTCCCAGATGAATCCCGGCAGTCAAAATTGGAGGCAGACTTTGTCATGGGGTTACTATAGCTGGTGTTTTTTATCACCCAGCTTCTAAGCAAACAACCTAGCAGAAGAACAGATATAAATACGAGATCAAGCAATTGATTTCATCATTTTTCCACCTGAAGGATATAATATCAAAAGGGTATGAAGAGTCAAATTAGTGTTTTTAAAGCAAATCCTATCTTACTGAAAAATCAATAATGCTCAATTTTTTACCTTAAAAATCTCTTCTTTTTACAAAAAATAAAAAAATAAAAAATAAAACCTAAAAGTAGCAGCTTTTGATTATTGTGTTTATGAGTCCAGACCCATAAGCAGGATTGCTGGACTGTAGTCTATGGTGCCCTCTGGTGGGGAGGAGGCGCTATCATTATCTCCTAACTCAAAACCAAGCATTAATTTCCAGAGAAATCTAGATTTGATGCAGGCAGTCTCCTCTCTAGAATTTGATAGTGCCAAGAGTATGAGCATGTGTGTGTGTGTGTGTGTGTGTGTGTGTGTGTGTTTAATAGCCAGTATATCTCTTACTTTTGAATAGTGTTTATATGTTGATTGTTCAGAATTTAAGTCTTCTGTAGATAAGTTTTTTGAAAGTCCCTTAAAAAATCCATTGAAAAGAATTCCTATAACTCCAAATTTCATAATTTAGAAGTAATATTTGATAATTTAGTCTTATGACTTGTTTAGGTTTTTTAACCAAAAATATAAAATGCATTACCAATAAAAAATTTATTTAAATGGAGCCATTAGAAATGATGATATGTAGGGGCCAGGATGTAGCTTAGTGGCAAAGCTCCTGCTTTGCAGGTGCGGTGCTCTGGATTCAATCCCTGGTTCCAAAAAGACGAAAAAAACAGAACCCCCTTTAAAAAATAAGCTAAGAAATATGGTATGTAAACAAATAAAACAGTAATCAAGATGTGACCCATGTAAATGTTAGTACTTTTGTTAGCAGCATGTTTATACAGTTCCACCATGATTACAGATTTGGTCTCTATGAAAAGTAATACTATTCTTCCACACCCCCCTCCTTTTTTTTTCCAGGAGCAATGACATACTTGAGAAAAGTGGGTTGCTTATTCTACACCAAAAAGTCAGTCATTCTCTTCTACAAAATGACACCTCTGAAATACAGTTGAAGACAAGGTGCTTCTTTATGCTTTCCAACTTAAGAGAAAATTATCTCCTCTTCAGAATCTTTGAACCTGATCAGAAGCTATTCCACAGAACCTGACCTCCTAAATTACCTCAGATATGCAAAGTATGTCTTTGAGAGTGTAACAATGATAAAGAAACTTAGACAAGCATAACCGGAAAGGTTTGAAGTCAGCAGTACAAAAAATAAAAATAAAAAACTGTCGCCCCTGAAAAAAAAAAAAAAAGTTTGACTAGGAAGAGTTAGAGGTTGAAAGAGAAAGTAAAAGTCGTCTTGAAAGGTCTAGATTACATAACCAGAGACTCAGAGATGTCAAGCCTCTCGGCCAGGTTCTCTCAATAGAGAAACCACCATTGGATGCAAGGTCCAGCCTTGACTGAACGTCTGAGAATTTGTCACTCTGCCAGGGCTTCTCTTTACGAGGTGAAGAACTGGGTCATATCCAAATGGGCAGGTGTGCACGAGCCCCTACCTGCCAGTGTGAATATCTGTGTTTGTAGATAAGCTGCTCTACCTCATGGTTCACAGCGCATGTGCATGAACAGAGAGCCATGTTGACAACCAGTATGGGTATGCCTTATGAGAGCAGACCATGTAGCTGCAAAGGCTGCGGACACCGTGAGGATTTGTTCGCTGTTAGTGGTTATTAGCTTTATCTTTCTCATAAGATCACCCAGCCTGGCAACCGTAGTGCTATAAGCAAGTCTTATGCTACTTAAATTTAAAAAATTTTTCAGTTTCTATACATTCCATTTTACCCAGGAATATTTTAGTTACGAGTCCCTATTTTCTCCCAAAACAAAGACTCCGATTATATGGTCATAAGAATCCAGTGTCCATAAGGGATGATCAGTGTAATTTTATTCAATTATTATCATTTTTATTTTGGATCCATTTAGTCATTCACTTATATGTTTTAAAATTTTGCATTAAAAATTTACTATTTCCTATGGGATAATACTGTGAGGGAAAAAATTCTATCTCACCTCCAAGATTTATACAGATAATCCAGAAGAGTAAGAAAAAAAATTATAACATGTTTATAGTATCCAAAGACAAAAGAAATATTACAACCTTAAATTTATATATAAGTGACACTCATGTCAGAATAAAAACTCAGATATTCTGCAGAAAAGAAGTGGATTCAATGGGAAACTAGCATCACATTCAATGTCTGTATGTCTACTCTCTCTCTCTCTCTCTCTCTCTCTCTCTCTCTCTCTCCCTCTCTCCCTCCCTCCCTCCCAGCTACCATATTGTAAGGACACTCAAGGGATTTATGCTTTATGCACAAGCTTAAATGTAGAGCAACTGAGACCTGCAGTTAAATCCAAGAGAGGATGAGAAGCTTGTCAACAGCCACATGAATGAGCCTAAAAGGAATCCCCAAGCCACAGAGAAGCTTTGAGGAGACCAAGCCCTGGCTGAACTGGAATTGCCACTGATGATAGGCTCCAAGCCAGAACCACTGGGTCAAGCCGCTCTCAAGTTCCTGATCCATGCTCTCTCTATAATCAGTGTTTGTTGTTTTAAGCTACTCCATTTTGGGGCAATTTGTTAACTAGCAATATCTAACTAAGGTATGGTATATCAAATAGGAAGGGTTTGCAAGTGCCTCAGATAAAAATTGTTAGTCCTGGGGAAGTACTGTTTCTGGAGGAGATGGAGCTGTTTTGATAGGGGAAAGTCCTTCCTTGGAGGCTCGGTGGTGACAGGAAAGAAGGAATCAAGATTTTAGGGTCTTACAGAATGAAGGAGAGTTACAGAATTAGAGCATACACAGCCCTCTACCATCTTACATATACTTAACAAAAAATATGCATTTCACTTTGAAACCAATAAACCAAACAAAATGAACACCCAAGTCCCAGTCACTTGACAATAGAAACACCTGCTGCTATTCACTCAGGACAATAGAGCCATTTAACAATAAACAGAAAATGGTACGCCATGCCCAAATAGAGATACCCTAAGAAAAAGAGGGCTGAAGTTGTGACTCGCTGGTAGATTGCTTGATTAGCATGCAGAGGGCTCTAGGTTTGATACACACCATAGGGATAAAAAAGAATAGAATGAGAATTAAAACTTTTAAACTAATGAAAATGTATTCTGAAAGAGAAACCATAAAACAGAAAACTTGTAAAACAGTACTCTCGTAAAGTTTTTGTAAATGTGAAAGAACATCTTAAATAGTACAAAAAATCAGACTAGAAATGAGCCCAAACAAAAAGGTATACTATGAAAGTTGGCTAAACCTAAAAAATAAAGAAAAAGACGAGATTATCTCAGCAATGAAGTTTAAATTATCTCTAACCTAGGTGGCATAGCATCAAGTAAGTACAGAAAGAATATTAAGGAGGGGGATGAAAAAAGGCAAAAGAGAATAAAAGGAAGAATAAGGAATAAAATTATATAAAAGATTAGAAGATCCAAGAAAAACAACCTGGGTGTGGTGGTACACGCTTGTAATCCCAGTAATTGGAAGGCTGAGATTGAAGGATCACAGGTTCAAAACCAGCCTCAGCTACTTAGTGAGGCCCTCCACAACTTAGTGAGAACTTTTTTCAAAAATAAAAATTAGGACTGGGATGTAGCTCAGAGGTAGAATACCCCTGGGTACAATTCCCGGGAACACACATGTAACACACACACACACACACACACACACACACACACGCACGCACGCACGCATGCACGCACATATACACGCACATATACATGCACACACTCAAAACCTTCCAAACATAAAATAAACTCAATCCACATATTGAAAGAGACTACCATTACTAGAAAAGTCTACTTTGGAATAATTCCTCAGAAATATATTCGACTTCCATGGTATGAAAATTAGAAATTTATTACTTTGGGAAAAGAAAACATATTTTTATTAAATATAAAGTCAGGATATTAACATATATGAGCAAAATAAAATAGTGGGGCACAATTTTTGAAAAATTTAAGAAAAACATGAATGGAGGATCTATAATCTTATATCCAGCCAAACTGTCTTCCGAGAATTCAGGCTATCAAAAAAGAGATTTCGGCCGGACGTGGTGCGCACACTTGTAATCCCCGCACTTGGGAGGCGGCGACAGGAGGATCGCGTAGGTTCGAAGCCAGCCTTGCTGGCTTAAGAGACCCTGGTTCCAAATAAAAATATAAAAAAATAGGTGTCTGGGAGTGTAACGTGGAAGTAGAAGGGTTTCCAGGAACCCCAGTACTACCAAAATAAAAAAAATGTAGTGTTCATAAAATAAAATGCAATAATAATAACTGTGTTTATTTCCAACACCTAGTAGATGTTGTCAATAAATAACTTCTTGTTTTATTGTTATTTTCTTTGACCAGATAGTATTTTTTTTTTTTTTTTTTGGTACTGGAGGTGGAACCCAGGGGCTTTCTATCTCTGGGCTACAATTTCAGTCCTGTCTTATGCTTTCTTTGGTAACAGGGTCTCACTAAGTTGATGAGAGCCTCACTCAGTAGCTGAGGCTGGCTTAGAACCAGCGTGATCCTCCTGTCTCAGCCTCCCAAGCGCGGGGATTACAAGCGTGCACCACGATGCCCGGCAACCAGATAGTATTTTAAAATCATAAAAATCAAATGGCCTTACAGAGGTCATAGATTCTCTGATTTCCACTGGCTCTGCACTCCAGTAACCTCATTCATTTGCATTTTCTTCTGGGTTCCTGAAAGCATTTTAGTTGGTACCCAAGTGATACTCTGTATAATACGGAACACATGGAGATTCTACTGTCCAGAAGCTCACGCATCTGTCCATGTCAGATTAGTACTTCTGATCCTCATAAAGTTTGAGGCACTGAGCAAGTGCCCTTCAGCCTCTGAAAGCATGGTCTGCGGTGAAAGGACTTGAAGAATTTACCCACAGCAACACAATTTTCTTCGGACACCTTCCTTGGCAACTCTGTATACCATGGTCTTTATATCCTGTACATATTTCCATCAGTATTCCTAAGCATATTTGATCATGGCAGATGGGAGATCTAATGTAATCTTGTAACCTTCTCTTATAAAAAGCAAGAGGTTATTCTATCATTTACCATTAGATCTGGAGCCCAGAAATCACTTTGCAGCATGTTGCCAAAATTAAGCTGCAAAATCTTGATTAATAATTTTAAATAAGCAATTATAGAGAAACAACCTACCATACAAAGCAATAAAACTGCACTCAGTTCGGTACGTACTTGTGGATGATGACACAATCTTATGATTGTGGTAGGATTCAATATAATAGCCTGAATAGCGGAACACTTACCAAAACTAGAGGGGTAAGCGAGGTGCACTGACAGGCGTGCGATCATTCCTAATGTGTGCTGCAGATACGTAGAAATGAAGCAGCACATTAAAAAATTGTGGAGGGTGACACATCAGTTACTTTTGTGCCCCTCCCAACTCCCGCCTCTCTGATTGTCACGACGTTTTTAGCAGATCTCTAGTGAAATTTACGTCACCTTGCCTGGCTAAAGCTCACCCCAAGTCTTTACAGCACAGCTTCTGTTTTCTGCCCCAGGGTTTCTCTGCTTGTGTTCCTAGAACTGCAGAGGAGTTAATAGAACCTAGAACAAACGTCAGTGGGCACCAGAGCTGATACATACTTCTCCCTGGAGGTCCTCTGGTAAGTAACTCTGAAAGTTGCTTTAGAAGATTCTCAGGTGGTCTGGTTGGATGGAATTGCCCATGGTGGTACCCAACTCAACCACACGCTCTTATTTTCTCTTGGTTTTATACAAAGAAAAAAAATGGCTTCAGCTTCTAGGAATCAGCTCTAAATAATCACTCTGCACGCAGGACCCTGTTGCTAAGTTTTAGGAAACCCAGCCTAGGTCAGTCAACTAGAAAAATGTCCCATCCCTCCTTGTCAGTGGAGACAACCTCTTTTGCTTTGCTCTGAGGGCATCCTTTCCCAAAGCCCTCATTCAGGTTATTTTTTTCTATGTTCTTAGTTATCTGCTGTGATAAGCAACCTTATGTCTCTGACCCTTGTTACATACAATTTTCCATTTCAAGTCCAGTGAATGAAAAAAAAATACACACACACACACACACACACACACACACACATATATGTATGTATATATACATATATAGTTTGTTTGTTTTGTGTTTTATATTTTTGGTACTGGGCATTGCATCCAGGGCCATTCTACCTCTGAGCTATATTCCCAACCCCGTATTTTTATTTGTTTTGTTTTGTTTTAGTTTGAAACAGGTTCTTACTAAGTTGATGAGAGACTCAGTAAATTGATGAGGCTGATCTTGAACCTGCAATCTTTTGGTCTCAGCATCCCAAGTCCTGGGATTCCAGGCATGTGCTGTGGCACTTGGCTCCAGTAACATGATTCTTCCAGAAGCACACCTCATAATTTGTGAAGCTTTATACAAAAATCATCTACAAACCTGGTGTTAAGATTTCCAAAGGTTGTTCTGATGTTCAACCCTAACCCCCAACAGCTTAGAGATCCCAGCCTGCTCTCTTGCCCCTGCCTACAACCATCATTCACCTATTTCTTCATTGCTGTATTCCCAGCTAGATTCCTGCTGTAGGATCTCCAGGGAGCTAGAAACTGGGGATTAAACAAACAAACAAACAAACAAACAAACAAAAAACAACAAAAAACAGAACTAGATCCACTTGGATGTCCTAAACTTGCCTTGAATGTCACCACCTTTGCAAAAGCCTTTCCGAAGGCTTCTTCTATCATCAGCTTTAATGATGGATTTCTTCTGTCCCTGGCTAGGAGAGCCATCCCTCACCTCCCTCATTAATCTGGAACCGCCTTGCAACAGGGCATCATCTTGCATCACACTGAAATGGCTCCAGGTTCTGTTTCTTCTATTGCACCATGAGCTGACCAAGTAGAGGCCTTGGATTTATCATTGTGATTTTCTCAATAATTGTGGAAGGAAGGAAGAAAAGAAGAGAGGGAGAGAGGAAAAGAGGAAGGAAAGAAGAGAGGGAAAAAGAGAGAGAGAGGAAGGAGCTTGCGAGGAAATCATATAGACCACCTATAGTCCAAAGACACCGTGCTTAGACTCAGCCCTCTGGAGCAATATGCTTTAATTCAGATGGATAGAAAAAAATATCATCTAAGCATAAATATATTTCTGGCTCTATATCTATATATTATGATATATAGATATATATTTCTATATGCTTTAATTCAGATGGATAGAAAAAATATATTATCTCTATATATTATATACACACAAATACACACACACTTTTCCTGCCACTGAAAGTTCTCAGAAGCAGAAATAATATTTGCTTTATTTCTAGTAAAAGAATCCGCGTTGAGCAAAGCCACCATCAGGAGAAGAGCACATTCTTCAAGGGACTGTTTGTCTGTTTCTTTTGATTTGGGGCTTTGAAGGGCTCTGTAGTCTGGCTGGAAATTTTCCATCAAGGTTATTCTCCAAGTTCATGCGGACGACTTTGAAATTCAAATTCTCCCCTCAGCTTCCAGAATGAAGGCTGAGGTTAAGAAGGCATATGGTACTTTCCTTTTTTCCCTGTGGCCTCTGGGTTCGCCTTTCCTCACGTTATCTATTCCCTTATCTGTGATATGTCTGAGAAGTGTTTGTCTCTTCCGCTGGCTCTTCTCACATCTCTAAGTTCCTCAAGCTCCTCTGCATTTTCCCTGCAGAAATGGTGCCAAATCTAATTGCTCTGCGCTGTTTGGGAGAGCCTTAGATTTGTTCCCTGGATTGTTTCTTTAGCTTTAATAAGTACAGACACTTATTAGCTGGCCAAAATTTCATTCTCCCCTCTGCGGGCTGCATTTCATTGCTGGTTAATGTGTAAATCATACATTTCCCTAATTACACACCCTCGCCTTTTCCTTTCGGCCCAGAGCTTCTTAAAAATTAGAGAAGGGCTGGGATTCTGATAGAAATGTCTAGAATGGTTTCTTCACACACATCTGGGGATGCCACTGTGACACAGAAAATTTAGCTTCCATGTGAAGGATTTTGTGTGCCTGCTTGCCTGTTCTGAATGCCCACTTTTATTGTTGTGAGATTAGAAACAAAACAGCTGGTGTCAGGAAAACAAAGCACATGTGCCAAGACCCTCAGCCCTGCAAACTCTGAACAATAAATTCAAATGAGCTTATCATATATTCAATAAATGTTATAGCAATTATGCCATTTCTCATTAATTTCACTTATCTCCTTTTTCATGGAAATCTAATTCTGATATTGAAAATGTCTGTGCTGATGAACTTACTGAAATACTGAATCGACTGATCATAGTTATTCGAACCAGTTTGTGTTTGCAGAAACAGGACATAAAAACTCATCAAGCCAGGCATGGTGGCACACACTTATAATTCCAGCATTGGGGAGGCTGAGACAGGAGGATCGTGGTTCACAGACAGCCTTGGTTACTTAGTGAGGCCCTTTGAAACTCAGTGAGACCCTGTTTCAAAATAAAGAATAAAAAAATAAGACTGGGGGTGTAGTTCAAAGGTAAAATGTCCCTGGGTTCCATCCCTGGTACCACAAAAACTCATCACAATTAGAATTCTTTTTGAACTTATTGGAGTAAATGAAAATTTAATCTCCATTGTTTCCTCTTATTACAGTCCTTCAAAGCTTATTAATGAATCCTATAGCACTAGCAACAAATCTCAGGGCCACTTGCCACTACATAGAACTGCAGAATCTTAATTCACATTTTAATAGATTTTTTGGTGTTTCAAGTATACGTTAAAGTTTGAAAAGCAGTGTTTATTATCATAGATCCTTTCAAGAATCACTTGCTTTGTCATATGTATGATTCAATCATATTGCTATTAAAAGGTAGCTAAATACCATATGAATAAAGACAACTAGGGGGAAAAATCAAATTTAGAAAAAATATTCTCATCTGATTAGCTTCTTCCCCTTGAAAAATGCTGCTTAAAGACATTCATCATATATATATATATATATATATATATATATATATATATATATATTTTTTTTTTTTTTTGGTGGTACTGGGGTTCCTGGAAGCCCTTCTACCTCTGGGCTACACTCCCTTTGGAAACAGGGTCTCTTAAGCCAGCACGGCTGGCTTCGAACCTGCGCGATCCTCCTGTCTCCGCCTCCCAAGCGCGGGGATTACAAGCGTGCGCCACCACACCCAGCCATCATATCTTTTCTTGTGTGGGTAACGCTGGGGATTGAACCCAGGGACATTCTTCCTCCAAGCTACAACCCTAGCACTTCTTAAATTTTTGTTTGTTTGTTTGTTTGTTTGTTTGTAAACAGGGTCTTGCTATGTTGTTGAATTTGTCTTTGAAACTGCGATCCTCCTGTCTGAGCTTCCCAAACACTGGGATTACAGGAGTGTGCCACCATGCCTGACTGACACTGTCTCTTAACATTTAGTTTTCTCTCTGTCAGTTGGATTGGATCTTATTTCCAGGAGTGTCACAGAGCTGAGGAAGAAAACACGCCCAATCAGAAGAGTCCAGTTATTAGAGCCAATCAGAGTGTCTTAAGGGGTAAGAATAAGCCAGGATAGATGGGAAATTTTGTTCCCAAGTGTTTAGTGTCCTGGCTTAAGTGTTTTGTGTGTTTTACTAAGTGAGAAATGATTTCATTCACCTTTTTAAGAAAAGATTTGATGTTATCTTTCACTGAAGTCCATTAAGACCTGGTCTTAATTGTGTTTTCCAGTCAAATCCCGTGTTTTGGTTTTTGTTTGCTGTTTGTTTTTTGGTTGTGGTGTTCTGTGCAGTTTGGCATTGCCTTGAAGGTGATTGTAGTGGTGAAGGATAACTTGCACGTATAAAAGCAAAACACAAACATGCGTCATAGTGGGTCTTCCTATCACTCTTTTCCCTGAAATAGAATTCACAAAATGAAACCAAAAGCAACTACAAAACCAAAAAAAGCCAGCCATCTTGCAAATGACTAAAAAATACTTATCAGCACATTAAAAGAAAAACTAGCTACGTGTACATTGCCCTGAGTCATAGCAGAAGGGTGAGATTACAGTGATTTCCTTTTGGTTTGAATGTGTCCCCTAAGGTTTTGTGTGTTGAAATTTAGTCTCTAGGTAAGATACTAGAGGAGTGGGGACTAAAACTATCTATGGTGTTTAGAAGTGGAGCCTTTGAGGGATGATTAGGATTAAATATTCAGTAGCCTAAAGATCTCATGATTGAATCTTGGTGACTTTATAAAAATAGGTAAAGTGACCAAAAGAGAAAGGCTTCATCCTTTCATTCTTTTTTTTTTTTTTTTTTTTTTTTTGTCTAGGGATTGAACTCAAGGGCATTCTACCTGTGACATATACCCAACCTTAGTTTATATTTTATTTTCAAACAGGATCATACTATGTTTCTAAGGGTCTTGCTAAGTTTCTGAGGCTGACCTCAAACCGGTGATCCTCCTGCGTCCACCTTCCAAGCACTTGGATTGCAAGTGTGTGCCACCATGCCTAGCTACATGCTTTACATGCAATGCCCTATCTTGTCTTGGTATACCACTAGCAAGAAGACCATCACAAGAGAGGGCCCCTCAAATTTGCACCTCCAGATTTAAGGGCCAGAATAAACCTTTCTCTATAACTCAGTCTGTGGTAATGTTATTGCAGAAAACATACTAATACGGAGATTCACCAAATGATAGTCATTAAAATGCACCAAGTGTTTGGCCAGAATGCAATAGAAAAGATCTCTCACTGGAAACATCTTAATAATCCTACCCCCCTTTCCATCTGCATGCAATTATTTCTGGTCAAAGGAAATTAAGAACAGGGAAATGGGAAACAATTCAGCAAATGTGGGGGACACTTAATAGATACGTCTGTCGTATCCTTGTCCCTTGTTGAATGACTTTATTCAGAGTAGCTCTGCTTAGGATATTAATTCGAGTCAGGGCACTTGCTGGCAAGCATACTTGCATGGAAAATACTTGTGAAGAAGTTTTATAACTACATTAAGTTTATAATACTGTGGGAAAACATGGCTTTATTCCATATGGCTTACTGTCCTCTTATAAGACCATCAAAAAATAAATGGCTGGGCAGAGGCAAGAAGGTAATACCTGCTTCCCACCCATCACATGGGTTTTGGCTGCCACTCCAATAACAAAAGACAGATTAACAAGAGAAGAGTATAACAAATGTAACTAGCTAAGTTATATGTGATTTGAGAGACTTTCCTAAGAAATACAGAGCTGGAGATTCAAGGTAAACTTTTTATGCAAGGTCTGATGACAGAGGTGTAGTGATAGAGACAGGATTCTACAAGAGAAATAGGATGAGTGGGAAAACCCAGCAAGGACTCTGTTTGGATTCTTCTTGCTCTCTCTGTATAGCTTTCCTTCCCCTTGGGGATGGAGCAGGACCCCTCTGTCATGAAGGTCTTGGGACATATTTTCAAGCAAGGTAGGTCAACTAATTTCTTTGTGGCTAGACTTCATACACACATACACACACACAAAAAAAAAAAAAAACAGAGAAGACTCAGGCATGATGATACAGACCTATAATCCCAACACTTGGGAAGTTGAGATAGAAAATTGAAGTTTGGAGACCAGCCTCAGCAACTTAGCAAGACCCTGTTTCAAAATCAAGATAAAAAGGCCTGGAGATGTACCTCACAGGTAGAATGCCCCCTGAGCTCAATCACCAGTACCAAACAAAACAAAAGCTTGGGGAAGGTCAGAGTAAACTTCTTCTTTCTGAGACTCTTCAAATCCCTTTCAGCTCAGATACTTTGGAGGTAAAAATTTCTGAGCCCCAGCTGCAAATTCTTTGATACTCTTTCCATCCAGTGAGGTCCATTCTCTTTTCCCTCACCTCTGAGTAGGCTTCAGAGTCTGTTGTAAGCAAGGGAATGCATTAGAGGTGATGCCCAGAACCTTGAACTTGGTCTGAGAAAAGTCAGCCTGTTTCTTTCTCATTAGTGGAGCGCTGAAGAGCCCTGTGAGAATCTTCTCTCATGGTGCTGTACTGAGGATGAAGACACTGTGCAGATAAACTAGCACTGGCCTGATCTTCAATACCCCTGGCACCTACTTAGAGTCTTCTGGACTGAGGCCACATATAGTAGAAACCAGAGGCAAGCCAATTCCGTTGTGTCCTCTCTGACCTCCTGACACATGGACACATGGACCAAAGAGTGTGGCAAATGTTTTAACTTTTTTTTTTTTTTTTGCAGTACTGGGGATTGAACCTAGGCATTTTACCTCTGAGCTACACCCCCAGCTCTATTTTTTTTCTTCTTTATTTTGAAATAGGCTACTAAGTTGCAGAGGGCCTCACTAAATAGCTGAGGTTGGCTGTAAACCTGTGATCTTCCTGTCTCAGCCTCCAAAGTACTGGTATTACAAGCATGTGCCACCATGCCCGGTGACAAATGGTTCTTTTAGGCCATGAATTTAAGTTTTGCTTTATAGCAATAGTAACCAAAACCAACTTCCTCTCTGGTATGTTTTCATTTATCTCCTCAGGGTCCAGAGCTCTATTATATATGTGTTTTTCCAAAGCAATAGTTGAAAAAAAGATAGAATTTTGTCTATAAATAGGACCTCAAATTGTATAGTTCCAGAGTACCCCTAATTGAATACATTTTACAGAGCTATATTTGTATACCACCTATATTATAATTAATAATTTTCTTTCAATTTTCTCTACCAGTTAACCATATTTTAAGTGGTACTAGTCATGTGTCAGAAATGTGGCAGTATGTTCTATTCTATTGTGATGAATATTCATATATGTTAATGTGAAAAATGGTTTATAAAAGTACCATACTGTAGATCACCAGTGTGACATGTACCTTAGTATTTAGTAGAAATAACTGAAACAAAACAAACTTTTTATGAGACAGACACCTTCCTCTGGTCATAGACTAATTGTGCACTTGGCTATTTTCATTATTAAGATTCAAGAATGAGAACCATTCTGCTCCCAGGCGTGGAGGTACACACCTGTAATCCAGCTACACGGGAGGCTGAGGCAGGAGGCTCACAAGTTTGAGGCTAGCTTGGCAAGTCAGAAAAGCCTTATCTTAAAATAAGAAAAAATAAAATAGAATAAAAAACTGGGGAAGTAACTCAGTGATAGAGTGTCTAGTATGTGCAAAAGGCTAAGTTCAATACCTAGTACTCAGAAAGAAAGAAAGAAAGAAAGAAGAAAGAAAGAAAGAAAGAAAGAGAGAAAGAAAGAAAGAAAGAGCCATTTTTATGATCAGTCAACTTCTTGTTTTGACTGAATCTACAAAAATCCTTGTCGTCTTTACTTTCCTCACATTTATACATTTTGCTCATTTTATTTCCATGCCTTGAATTCTCTGAATATAATATAGTAAACATCTGATTACTGTTTCTTCAACTATAGACTCTGATCTTTACAAAACTCATCTCTACCTAAACTCAATAAGAATAAAATTAGGCTGAAGACTTGGCTCTGTTACATATTTCTCTATAGTACTTGCACAGTATAGTAGGATGTTTCAAGCCCCAAATGACATTGTAGCATTGTTCAAAGTGTGGTATAAGGATACCTAACCATGGCCTATGAAAAAATAAGTACAGACAGATGCTTTCCCTAATATGTTAGAGCTAGGCAGAAATAGGTCATAGGAGGAACTCAAGATGAAAATCCTCTAGAGGAGCAAACAAGACAACCTAAAGGAGAAAAAAGGAGGGGGGAAGAGGAAAATCTCTAAAACACACAATGTACTTAAACATATCGAAGTCAACCACTAAGCCGAGCAAGGGAAGGAGGGACGGGGAGAGAATGGGGTAGGAATTGGGTAGAAGTTAAATCAGTGATGTGTACTTGTCTGTACACACAAGTTTTTTACCCCAATATGATGTATGAATATAATGCACCGATAAAAATTTTAAAAAAGTACTAAGATTGGGAATTAGCATTTTAAAACTTAGAGCAGGTCAAACCTGGTGGTCCATCCCTATAATCAGAGTATTTGGAAGGCTGAGACAGGAGAATTGCAGGTTTGAGAATAGCCTCAGCAATTTAAGCAAGGATCTCTGCAATCTAGTGAGTCTCTTTTAAAAATAAAAAAAAAAATTGGGCTAGGGGTGTAGCTCAAAGGTAGAATGCCCCAGATTTAACCTCTAGCATCATATAATAAAAATAATTAATAATAATAACATTTAAAAAATTAGAACAATTAGAGTAATAGTGTGAGTTTAATCTGATAATAATTCATAATTGTTACTTTGATTATGTGAGCCTTTTACTTTTTCTAATCATTTTTGTTGTGCTTAAAAACAAAAAAATAAAATGAATGGTTAGAACAGACTAGAAATGTTTAAAAATTGTTACTTCACCACACATAGTCTGAGAAGCATTTGCATGCAAAACCCAAATAGAACATAAAATGCTATTTCATTTCATGGTGTTGGTGATTAAATCAAGGGCCTTTTATGTGCTAGGCAAATACTCTCCCACTGAACTCCACCCCTAACCTCATATAATATGATTGATTTAAAAACTTAGAAAATGTTAAGAGTATCATCACACTTTTTAATAATATAATCTACAAATATTATATTTTTAAAAGTGAAGAAAACCAGTATTCTAGAATTAATTATCCCCTAAGGGGTGAATCGTGACCAAAAATTACCTATCCTAGCCAAAAAGTTATTTAAAAATAAAGTGTCAGTATTCAATTGTCCACTATTGGCTTTTTTATTCTTTGCTGTCTATCTCAAACTCTGTTTGAATTTTGTCACTTGTAAACAAAAACACCCCAGTCTCATAATGTTCACAAATTGCATCTTACTGAATTCAAGTTACAAGAGAGCATTCAATTAAATCCAACATTGGTGGAACATACCACTTTTAAACATTCAAGCAAAGCATAATAAAGCTTCTAAACAGAGCTAGAAACATGTCCTGCCATGCAATGATCCTCGATTAATCTAAATTTCTGCAAAACAGAATCAAGAAAACATGCTTACTGCCAGGATGTGCTTGTCTGTCTTCCATAATAACTAGAGTGATTCTCATTGGATCAAATGGGCTCATTGAGTACTGAGCTGTAGAAGCCCATTTGTGGGTGACCGGTATTCTTCTCTGTTCATCATCTCTATGAAGTAATGTAGTTAAAGGAATGACGGGATTTTAAATCAAATTTGAAGTTTGAGTTTGAGAGACAATTCGACGCGGTTTCTACATAGACTCTATGGTCACTTTATTTATTTATTTATTTATTTATTTATTTATTTATTTATTTATTTAGGTGGTACTGGGGTTCCTGGAAGCCCTTCTACCTCTGGGATACACTCCCATGGGCTACACTCCCAGACCTATTTTTTAACCTTTTTATGTGGAAACAGGGTCTCTTTAAGCCAGCGAGGCTGGCTCCTAACCAGCGCGATCCTCCTGTCTCTGCCTCCCAAGCGCGGGGATTACAAGCATGTGCCACCACGCCTGGCTCCATGGTCACTTTAAAAGTCATGAGTTGTCTGATATATTTTTTTAATGGGCTGAGTTCTAACATTGTTTCTTAATTTTATCTTCTAGAAATTACAGCTCTGAGCCAGCTGTGATGATGCATGCCTGTAATACCAGTACTTGGGACACTAATACAGAAGGACTGAAAGTTCAAGAACAGTCTCAGCAACATACTGAGACTCGCAGCAACCTAGAAAGATCTTGTTTCAGAATAGTAATGATGATAATAATAATAAATAATAATAATAATGAATTTTTTAAAGGCTGGCGTTGTAGGATGGCAGTAGAATGTTCCTGGATTCAATCTCCAGTTTTCCTTCCAACACATGCACACACAATCAGGTATTAAGCATATAGTCTGAAGAAGAACCTTAATTTATATATAGGCTTTTTTATTTTTTTGGTGGTACTGGGGATGGAACTGAGGGGACTTCTACCTCCACGCTATACTCCCAGACCTATTTTATATTTGTATTTGGAAACAGGGTCTCTTAAGCCAGCTAAGGCTGGCTTTGAACCTGCGGGATCCTCCTGTCTCAGCCTCCCAAGCATGGGGATTACAAGCATCCACCACCATGTAGGCTAAATGTAGGGTTTTATAGTAATTTATTTGTTAAAAAATTATAAATGGACTTTAAGAGAAAAAAAACCCAATCTTGATATCTTCTTCCATGACTTAAAAGCCTGCCTGTGGTTGATGTATATACCTGTCAGTGCTGATATTGGGACACATTTCTGGTAGCAGGAAGGTTTCCTTCTCAGTCAAAACTCAGGTCACTTGTAGTTTGGCTTTTATACCAAACCACTAGCTACATTCAACAATATTGTCCTATCTCTTCATGATACTCGTTTTTCTTGTCTCTAGTACTGTGTTTCTCTATCTAGCTACAAACAATTTCCTCTCAGCCCCCTTTATTAGCTCCTACTCTCTCCAGACTTTGAGTGACCACTCTTCTTTCACTAAGCCAACTTTATGTAATTAGTCATTTCTTCCAAGAACCATGTGATTGGCTCTCATGTTCTTAGTCACCAACTATCATTTAGTGACTCAACCTTTTTCTGTCTTCAGTTCTAATATCTTCTTGAGCTTTGAGTTATATATACAGCTCTCTTCTGACTTTTTCATGCAGGCACCCCATCATGAGTCTCTATTCAAAATGTCTGACTGTAATCAGAACCTGGATTATATTTTCTGATTTTCTTCCATTTCCTAAACTCTACATCTACTTAACCAGTGAATCTTTAACTTCATATCGTGTGTGTGTGTGTGTGTGTGTGCGCGCGCATGTGTGTGTGTGTGTGTGTGTGTGTGTTGTACTGGGGATTGAGCCCAGAGGCATTTTACCTCTGTTGTACTTTACCAACATAAAAAGAACAAATAAATTTACATCACATTATAATTATTACATATCAATTAGGTGTGGTGGCACACACTTGTAATCCCAGTACTTGGGAGGCTGAGACCAGAGGATATGGATTCATAGCCAGCCTCAGCTACTTCGTGAGGCCCTCTGAAACATAGTGAGAACCTGTCTCAAAATAAAAAATAAGAAATCAGGCTGGAGGTGGAGCTCGGAGGTAGAATGCTCCTGGATTCAATCTCTAGTATCTCAAATAATAATAATAATAATAATAATAATAATAATAAACAATAACTACCTGTAATTTGAAATCCCAGCAGTAATTAAATCTTATTTATAACATTGATAAAAGAATACACGGCTTATTGTATCAGAAATTTAAAGTATTTTTATAGTTTTTATTAAAATAGCTTTTATTTTGTTTCTGTGTCCCTTATATATCCTTATAAATATTTTCTGAAAAGGCATTACCAAGTGCTAAAGAGATTAACGGTACTCCTAAAATTAAAAATTCTGGATAATGTTTTTCTTTTGGCAATTTGACATTATCATTGCAAGAAGCACGAAGGCTCGAAAACCCCGATGAACACCTGAATCTAAAATATTCACTTCTCTCTTTGTAAAATTTGTCATTAATGATCTTATTTTGCTTTGTTTGCTTGTTTGACTGCTTTGAAAAGCCGATACATTCACAGAATAAAAATGAAAATACAGTGAAAAGTACAGAGTAAAAAAAATCTCCTTAGAAAACCAAGTTGGCCTGTGGAATAAAACTGTGTGATGAGTGACTTGTGAAGCACTCCTGAGACATCTACCCCTCTAAGCAGATTGTATGTGGGGGTGTGGGGATATGTAAATGGGAAAGGAAAACTGCAAATACACAAACACATAATTGTTTGGCAGCTCATCTGGTGATTACACATTGTTCTGCACCTTCCTTTATTTTGCTAAATAATGACCATCTCTGACTAGTTCACAATTACTGTAGTGGTTCCAAATAGGAACTCCTTGACATTTAACTTCAGTTGCTTAGGCCACGCATTTAAAAACTAAAATTATAATCAAAATAAAATTTTCAAAACTTAGTATACTTTTTATCATCTCAGGTATCTTTTCCTTTTCTTTTCTTTTCTTTCTTCTTAAGCCTGAAATCCTCAACATGAATCTGCGTGTGCCGGCCAATCAATGTAAGCAGCTAAAAGTAAATAACAGGTGGCAGTCTTATGGGTATTTCTGATGGAAGCTGACTTTTCTACTTAAGTAGTTTAAAGTTCAGCTTTTCAAAAATAAATTGCCCATCATTGCTTAATACTACAGTTTATGGTATATTTATTTTTTAATTAATTAAATCTAGAGACAGATTAGAGTCTGTCTACTCAGGAGAATTTAATACAATTTTTTAAAAATAGTGCAATTGGAAATAATAAAATTTCAGCACCCTTTCATAATAAAAGCCCCGAAGAAACAAAGTAAAAAAACAATCTTAACATAAGAAAGGTTATATAGTGCAAAACCAAAGCCAGCATTATAGTGAATGGGGAAAAACTAAAAGCATTTTCTCTATATAAGGAACAAGAGGAAGGATGTCTCAAATTTAATATGGTACCTGAAATATTAGCCAGAGTAATTAGGTGAAAGAAGAAAATGAAGGTGATACATATAGTAAAGGAAAAAGTTAAATGCCTCTTTTTTTTTTTTTTTTTTTGAGGTGCTGGGGGTGGAACCCAGGGGCTTTCTACCTCTGGTCTATACTCCCAGACCTATTTTTATACTTTTGTGGAAACAGGGTCTCACTAAGTTGAAGAGAGCCTCGCTAAGTAGCTGAGGCTGGCTTCAAACCTGATTGATCCTGCTATCTCAGCCTCCCAAGTGGGGGATTACAAGCATGTGCCACCACTCCGGCTATAGTCTGTTTATTTTTGAAAAAGGATCTCACTGAGTTACAAAGGGCCTCGCTAAGTAGCTGAGACTGTCTGCGAACTGCGATCCTCTGGTCTCAGCTTCCCGAGTGCTGGGATTATAAGTGTGAGGCACTATGCCTGGCTCAAAAACCCCTATTGACAAATGAAATGATCGTACACTTAGAAAGCCCTAAAGACTACACCAAAAGATTCTTGGGTCTGTAAAATAAATTTGGCAAGAAACGAGAATACAAAATTAATATACAAAAACTAATACCTTTCCATATATCAATAATAAATTGACAGAAGTAAAAAAAAATAATTCTATTTACAATCACTTCAAAGAGTATAGAATGTCTGGGAATAAAGCTTTTGAAGGTGAAAGACCTCTACCATGAAAATTACATAACACTGAGAAAACATATTGAAGAAGACACTCAAAGATGTAAATACCTCCCATGTTTTTTTTTTTTTTTTTTGGTGGTGGTACTGGGGTTCCTGGAAGCCCTTCTACCTCTGGGCTCTCCTCCCAGACACCTATTTTGTATTTTTATTTGGAAACAGGGTCTCTTAAGCCAGCGCGCACGGCTGGCTTCGAACCTGCGTGATCCTCCTGTCTCTGCCTCCCAAGTGCGGGGATTACAAGTGTGCGCCACCACGCCCGGCTACCTCCCATGTTCATGGATTGCCAGAATTAACATTGCTAAGATGGTTGTACTATAAAAATTAAACTACTAAATCATTACAATCGTCATCAAATACCAATGACATTCTTCACAGATTTAAAAAATACAATCCTAAAATTCATAAGGTATCACAAAACCCAAAGAATAGCCAAAGAAATTCTGAGCAAAAATGAGCAATCCCAGAGGCATCACAATTCCCTATTTTAAATTATACCACAAAGTTATAGGAACAAAAACAAAATGGTCCTGGCATTAAGACAGACATGCAGACCAATGGAAAAGAATAGAAGATGCATAGACAAACCCACGGATACAGCCATCTACTCTTTAACAAAGGCGCCAAAATATAAGTTAAAAGGCTCATTAACAAATGGTGTTGGGAAAACTAAATATGCAAAAGATTGAAAGTAGATCCTTATCTCTGACCACATACAAAAGTCAATCCAAATGGATCAGCTACTAAGAATAAGACCTGAAGCTTTGATGCTCCTAGAAGAAAACAGAGAAAACACTTTGAAATATAGACAGAAGGCAATAACTTTCAGGATAGAATTTCTATAGCTCAAGAAATAATAGCAAGAATCACAAGTGGGATTATGTCAAATTAAAATGCTTCTGCATAACAAAAGAAACAATTAACAGAAGATTCAGCCTACAAACTGAAAGAAAATTTTACCTGCTATTCATTTGACAGAGGATTAATATCCAGCATATATAAAGAACTCAAAGCCGGGCGTGGTGGCACACGCTTGTAATCCCTGTGCTTGGGAGGCGGAGACAAGATAGTGAAGGTTAGAAGCCAGCTGCGCTGGCTTAAGAGACCCTGTTTCCAATTAACAAAGTATAAAATATAAAGTAGGTCTTGGAGTGTAACCCGGAGGTAAAAGGGTTTTCAGGAACCCCAGTGCCACCAAACAAAAAACAAAAAATAAAAAACAAAAAACAAAAACAAAACCCTCAAAAACGAAATAGCTCAATCAATAAATGGCCAAATAAACTGAACACTTCTCAAAAGAAGAATTTCAAGTGTACACCAATTATATGAAACATATGTTCAGCAGCTTTAGGCCAAAGAGAAATGTAAGCCAAATCTACATTGAGATTTTATCTCACTCCAGTCAGAATGGCAATCATCAACAATACAAATAACAATAAATGCTGGTGAGGGAAATGGGAACTCTTAGACACAGTTGGTGGGATTGTAAATTAGTACAGCCAGTAATGGAAACTGGTATGGAGGTTTCTCAAAAATTAAAAGTAAAACTACCATATGATCTAGCTATACCTATCTTGGTGATATATACATAAAAGTCACTCTAAAAAGAGATATTTATATACCTATGTTTATAATAGCACAATTCACAATAATCAAGTTATTAAATCAGCTAGGTACCTGTCAGTAAATGGATAGACATAATGTGATAGAGTAATATATATATTATTCCAATATACTATTTATCTTTAATAATACTCTCTATATATCATAGAATATTATTTGGCCATAAAGAAGACTGAAATCACATCATTTACAGAAAATGTATAAAATGGGAGATTGCTAAGCAAAATAAGCTGAACAGATAAAGATAATTATGACATGTTTGCATTCATATGTGGAATGTACGGGGGGATGACATGAATATAGATGATTCTGCATTAGTGAAGAGGAAGCAAACGAGGGGATGAAGAGGTTTAGTGAATAATGGAGATAGGAATGAGCAAAACATATTTTATGCAAATATAAGCATACCATAGTAAAACTACTATATATATATATATATATATATATATATATATATACTAATGAGAAAGAATACAATAAAGTTTTTCTCAAGTGAAAAATGACACAGAATTTTGTATTGTATAATTCTAAATTTATATAATATTTGAAAATTATATACAGAAATGAAGGGAGAAAAATCCTGTTGCAAAATTATTTTTCCTGTTTATAGTTTCCAATTTCTCTATTATTATTACAATAATATTTTAATACTATTACATAATGATAAAATCAGAATTTTTTTTAAATGCCAAAAACAAAACCATTTCTAAATACAAAAATATTGCTGGGATGGTGGCGCATGCTTGTAATCCCAGTACTTGAGAGGCTGAGACAGGGGAATTGCAATTTCATGGCCAGCCTCAGATACTTAGTGAGGGCCTCTGTAACTTAGTGAAACCCTGTTTCAAAATAAAGAATAAAAAAAATAGGGCTGGGAATGTAGCTTGGAAGTAGAATGCCCTTGGATTTAATCCCGAGTTCTGCAAAAAATATCAATTTTTAACAATTGTAAATGAATTTGAGTGAAGAGTGCAAAAGACATAGTTATAGAACCATGATGAATAAGAGAAAAGCTAATTAGGAGTTTCATGCAATGGCTAAAGAGAGACAAAAGAAAACTCGATAGTAGGAAACTCGTTTAAAACTCAGACTTTCTTAGTAAAAGAGGTTGGATTCAATTTCCCAAATATGTCACTAAGGAGTACTCAGAAAAGACAATAGAGGACAAGTGTTTCAAGCATCCTACAAGGATGAAAAAATTCCCACAGTGTCTCCCAATTATAAGATATGTATTCTTCAGAAGAAGTCTATGCAATAGTTTTCTTACCTACTAGCTTTAATTCAGATACTAACTTCTTTCCCTTTTTCCATTGTTGATAAATTCCAGGAAGGATATAAAAATGGTATCTGTCATTGGGGATGCCTTTCAACCTCTCTGAGTCTCATTATTCTCATCTGCATAAAGGAGAAATTAATCCCAAACCTGACAACCATATGCCCTGGAGAATATAAATTCCACACCCTACATGATGGCTGGTGGAACTGTTGAATGCTATAAAAATAAAAGTGTCATTATTTTCTGTTATCACACATCAGCAGAAAAAAAAAAAAAAACAACCATAAGAGATGTAGCTTTCTATCTTGTTGCACTGTGTGTTCAGCTGATTCAAAGATACCCTAGCTACCTGATATCTGCTGATGTTTCAGAGAAGAACCAGGTATTCATTTCATATTTCATTCTTTTTTTTTTTTGCAATACTAGGGACGGAACCCAGGAGCATTCTACCTATGTGTGACACCCCCAGCCTTATTTTTTTAATTCTTTTTTTATATTTGAAACTGGATCTCACTGAGTTGTGAAGGGCCTGGCTAAGTAGCTGAGGCTGTCCATGAACCACGATTCTTCTGTCTCAGCCTCCTGAATGCTGGGATTACAAGCATGTGCTACCATGCCCGGCTCAGGTAATAATTCTTTATAGGTGCTATTTAACTATTTATTTATTTATTTATTTATTTATTTATTTATTTATTTTTTACTTCTCTACCAGATACTTAAACAACTCTCTTCTCTTGCTCTTCCTCCATAAGTAACCACAGTAAGAAAACTAAGGCTTAGTCTAACTGGAAGCTCAAAGAGTCAACAGATGTAGAGGAGAGATGAGATCTACAAAAGCCAGCTCATGGTGGGTTAGACAAGAAGACTCAAGCAGATATGACTCCCTGTTTGCCTTTCAACCAGGGTCTATCTGACATCTCAGAGGGGCACCCACCAGCCTCTTAAAATGACTTCTGACCTAAGCCACTGCATGGCAAAAAAAAAGAACACATTCTTTTTGCTCTTGACTTAAGCAAAAATCTAGTGTTATAGTCAGGTATAAAATGTCCCATAAAGAGCTCATATATTAATGTTTGGAGCTGATGTAATTGAGTCATGAGGATTGTAATCTAACAGTGGATAAATTCATTTTAAAGGATTTATCTGGGTCATGCTATGAGCCAGTAGGGTGTGGCTGGGGTGGATCCCTTTGGGTGTAGCCTTGTGGGTTGCGTATGGTTTCTTCAAACCCCTGTGCTTCTGGCTTCCATGATTTGAGGAGCACAGCTCTCCTCCTAACTCCTCCATATCCTGAGGTCCACAGTCCCCGGCCTCACATAGACTGATCACAAAACCATAAAATAAATCTTCTTTCCTTTAAGTTACATGGTCAGTCTTTTCAATTATAGCTGTAGGAATGCTGAACAGAACACCTACTAATAAAGTAATAACATTCAAGCTTGCTGAGCAAGATGTACCAGCTGTTCTTTTAAATCTTACATGCATTAATTCACTTCACCTTCAAGAAACCTATAAATGAAATGTACTACTATTTTACTGATGAAAAAGCAAGGTTTATGAACTCCATAATGAAGATCTAAAATTCAAACAGAGATTATTTATGTTGAAAGCCTATATACTCTTTTTTTTTTTTTTTTGGCATTGGGGATGGAACCCAGGAGTATTCTGTCTCTGAAATACACTCTTAAACTTATTATTTTTGAAATGGGGTCTGGCTAAGTTTCTGAGACTGGCCTCAAATCTGTGATCTCCTATTTCAGCCTTCCAAGTACTGGAGTTATAAATGTGTGCCCCCATACCTGACTAAAGTCTGTACTTTTAAGTGCTGTTTTCTATCTGTGCTCCTAGAGAGGGGCTTTAGTGGGATTCGTTAGTCACTAGATGCCCCATTTTTTTTATCCTTATTACATTTTAGTTATGTTGAATTTAGGACCCATCCTAATTCAATATGATGACCTTGTTTTAACTTTATCACATCTCCAAAAAAACATTTTTAAATAAAGCCACTTTCACATGTAATGGGGATTGGGAGTTGAACATGGGAGGACTGGTAAAAACAAAGATACGAATCAACCCAGTACATGCAAGTCCATTACTGTGATTCAACTAAGTATTCTTAATTACTAGCTAGAGAGCACATGTGAGCTAGTGTGAGCATATTGGATCCTGAGTGGTGGAAGCTAAAAACTTAATGGAATTTGCTCTTTCTTGAAGGCTTTTCCTCCAGGATCCCCATCAGGGAAGATAGAGAAGAATCCATAAAAAGCTTCCTTTATGGTGTTTTTGGGAGAAATAAACAAAAACTTCTGCCAAAAAAAAAGTCATTGTGACCCATCTCTCCCATAGAAAAAGAGTAACAATAAAATAAAAAGTAACTGCCCTCCCCCCCAAAAAACAAAGACCACCACCAACAAAAACCCTAATCTTAATCCACAGGAGGGGAAGAACAAAGCAAATACTGTCACTTTAGGGCACTCTTGGAAGCCCATTTTATCTGGAGAAAGGAAACAGGAAAACATAAAGATAAAAAAAAAATGAAAATGTCTATCAACCCTTCAGGGAAAGACAGAAATAGCCAGGACCAGCACCACAGGGAGAAAGAGGGATCAGTAACAATTGCAAAAAGTGCATCACTGAGATACAGACTTGGCTCAATCAGAACCTCAGGGAAGTCCTTTTGCAAAATATTTAAAGCACAATGCATATTGAAATAGAAACTCGGTGGAGGGGCCATCAAAGTCATAGATTGTGTGCTAGTTTTCCAAAAGCTATAATTTTTTTTTTGTTCCTAGGATCTTCATGATAAAAGAACGGTGATCTCCTTCACCCCACATAAACTCCAAAGCACATACCTGAGATGTTTCCCAAAGGGACCTGGTTGATCTCCACTGGCCTAAAAAAATTCGGTCAGAAAGAAGGAAAAAAGGTAAGAGAAAATTTTCCAATGTAAGAGAACTCCAAACCATTTGGAATTATAATAAATACCCAGAGTTGCCATATCAATAGTTTGGCATATACTTATTTTTACAATCATTAGCAGGTGTTCATTGAATTATTTCAGATCTTTTAAAGGACTGATTCATTAAATATTTTAGTAGTGATCATTTATCCTGGAATTATTTGTTTGATGCAGCCTGCTTATAAGTATGATTATTTTAATTCCATATACTTCTTGGGATAAACTTACCTTATGGATTTGAGGTTTGCTGAAGATCCTACCCTTAGTTCTCCAGGCCCATTTGCAGCTGGTATGTGTAATAATAGTTTTTGTAAAATTGCCAATGTCTGCCTTTTTCCATCAGTAGCTACCTTTAGATTAGAAGTCAATATGTTGAAGGCCCCCAAAAGTCAGAAGGGTCTGGGGATAGGATGATGATACAGAATTATCATCCAAATTGTGGGTGTTTTTGGTTCAGCTAGCAGCTGAATCTCTATATTCTATTGCTCCTAGTAGCCAAGGAGCCAGTGATGTCTTTATTTCTTTCTTCTTTCCTCTTTCTTTCTTTCTTCTTTCTTTCTTTCTTTCTTTCTTTCTTTCTTTCTTTCTCTCTCTTTCTTTTTCTTTCTTCTTTCTTTCTTTCTTTCTTTTCCTTTTTCTCTCTTTTTATTTTCCTCCCTTCTTTCTCCCATCTTTCCTTCCATCCTTCCTTCCATTTGTGTGTGTGTGTGGGGGGGGGGTACTGCAGATTGAATCCAGGGGCATTTTACCTTTGAGCTAAATTTTTTTTTAAAAATTGTTTTCGTTTTGAAACAGAGTCTCACTAGGTTGCTAGATTCTTGCTACACCGAGTCTATCCTCATATTGGTAATCCTCCTGTCTCAGTGCTCCCAAGTACTGGAATCCCAGATGTGGGCCACCATGCATGGCTTCAAGTTGGCACCTTTCAGCCTAAAATTTTGTCTTCTGGAACCTGAGAAACATTGCTAAGTAGCCCAGCCTCACCTTGACTCATTAGTGTTCTTGCTTCCTCTTATCTTCTAAGATATTCACTTTGCCTTTAACCCTCAAGAGTTCCCCTCTTAAGAACATATCATGCTTCAAAGGGGAGCCTGAGAATTTGAAATTAAAATCACCAATAGCATTTGATTTCCTGTACAATCTTTACACATGCTTTGTACATTGTCTGTTTTATCCTCGCCATTACACTGAGAAATAAAAGGTATATCCATTTTTTTATTCCCTTCTCTAAGGTATATTCATTTTGATAAAGAAACTGAACTTCAGAGAGAAAGAAAAAGGTTCTACAGATAGTAAACTCAGAATCAAAGATCTTTCACAGCTTGCCCAGTACTTTCCCCAGTATCTTATGATCTACCTTTAAAAATAAAATTATAAGGTAATATAAGTTACTTGAGGTCCTGTGTCCCTTCAAATCAAATCAGTAGATTCAGTCGTATTAGGAGGAAAGGGCTCTGGATTGAGCACTCTGTTTATGCTATACCTGGATCCTGTCTGCACATTGAAAATTTGAGCAGGTCATAGAACTTTCCAAAGCCCCACTTCTAACATGATTAAAATGCACCTCGCACTGCACCTTGGGTAACTATGAAAAAAATCAATGGTAATAGATATTATTTATTTATTGGCATCATGGCCAACCAAGAATGGCAGATTCCCATCTTCTTGCTCTCAAGAGTTAGGTGTCTCAGGTAATTTAAGAACAGGCCTGAAAGGTCACTGTTAAGGAGATGAACTGGAAAATGGGGAGTCTTAAGTGGGCTGGAAGAGCCTCTGTTTTGACGAGCAAGGATTGTATTCAGTACAGGCAGTGTTTCCAGTTTGCATCAAACAATGGAAGAGCTAAACATAGTGCCCACAAACCTCCCTTACATCACCCCCTGATAAAATGTTGTCCTATAACCAGACTTTACTACAACATCACATCTCTGCTAACAAGCATGCCTGCTATGATGATTAAAATAGCAGAGATGCTATACAATAAATGCATATGGTAGATATGCTTTGAAACAAATGCATCAATGAAAAATTATGCCTACTTGATAGATAGATCCTTCTTTTACAGAACAAATCAAAGAGTGCTCAAATCAAGAAAAGATCGAAAAAGCAAGTGATGTTTGAAATGGAATATGTGAATCATGTTGGATTCTGTGACCAAAGTTATTAGAATGAATGTCCACTGTCCCTGTTCTACAGGAATTACATATTTCCAGCTCAGGGAGGTGTACTGTTTAGGGGAAAAATGTGGATGGTTACAAAACAAAATAAAGTGTCTTTTATATTGGCATTGTCCAAAGTCACTTCAGCCTAAGAAACTAGAGATTGAGAATATGAAACTGCTTTTAAAAGCACACTCTAGTCTTTCCTAAGGGGAGGCTCATGGACATTCTATAAGCTTCATCAGGGAGGTAAAGACAGTAGTAATACCTACCTCTGAGAATCCTTCTGAAGATTATCATGTAAACTTAAGTGGGTAGGGGCAGCTGGAATGGTTTTCTGGGGCGTAGTGAGGATCATTGAATGGTCACCTTGCCCTTACAACTCTAACTCATACTGCTTGCTTTGTTTAGGAATGCAGGATCTGGAGTGTGAGTTTGGAATCCACAGGAGACTAAGATGGCAACGCCATGTGATGGTCACTTTACCTCAATGGCAAGCTCCTACCCTTTGCTAAGGGCTGAGGACAAATCCTGGGAGAGAAGACTGCTTCCTAGGTTTCCGAGGATTTAACTGAAAACAGTCTTGATAAATTTGACTTTTAAAAATCATCAGAGAATTCAAGAATAATCAACTATTTTTGAGATTAATTTTGACCTATATTTCATTTCATTTTAGATCTTTGGAAAGCAGTAAAATGTTCTCTTTCTCATCATTCTTCAAACAAATAGCTGCATGGAATATGATTCTTATTGGAACTACCGAAGGTTGGCAAAACCTTCAAAAAGACTCTCATAGTTTTGGAGAAGATAAATTATAAAACAGTTAAAATTATATATAAACGTGAGGTCAGAAAAGTATGATTATTTTATGCATTAATGAAAGTGTATACTAGATGGAGTTTATTTCTTCATGCTCTAGTCTTTTTTTTTTTTTTTCTTCTTGCCTTTATGTCTTGAAGCCAAAGATTCTTCACAAGAACCCCATAGATACATTTAGGAAGTTTTCAAATATCTTGAAATTTGAAACAAAACTTTTATGTATATGGGGCCAGGGTAGGGGGTAATATCATTATTTTCTTAGAAGTCCTAAACAAATGAACAAAGAAATCATAAATAAAGAATGGCTGTTCTAAACAAACTACAAGAGAAGATGGATTCTAAAGTCTGAATGTGTGCATCCCTTCAAAATTCATGTGCATAAAAGTAAACCCCAGGTGCTGGTATTAAAGGTTAGAGCCTTTGGGGAAAGATCAAGAAATGAGGGTGGGACTCTCATCAATGGGATTAGAGCCTTTAGTAAGAGGCCTCAGGGAACCTTCATCACATCTATCATGTGAGCACAAACACAAGGAACCATCTGTAAGAACAGATCCCGGCCAGAGAGTGTATTTGTCTGCTTCTTACACTTCACTTGAAATTTGGGGACTCCAGACCTGTGAACATTACATTTCTGGCACTTTAAATTAACCAAGGGCATTTCATTTTTTAATAGCAAAACAGATTGCTATACTGCATCCTCAACACATACTATCTACTTGTTCTTTCTGACCATTCATATTTTGCAAACATTTACTTAGTTTAACTTTTTTTATGTTTCAGTACTGGGGATGGAACCCAGGGAAATTCTACCTCCAAGCTACTCCCCCAGTCCTATTTTTTATTCTATATTTTGAAACAGGGTCTCAGCTAAGTAGCTGAGGCTGTCTGCAAACTGTGATCCTCCTGTCTCAGCCTCCCGAATGCTGGAGTTACAAGCGTGCGCCGCCATGTCTGGCTCTAGTTTGTTGTAAAGATCACCTAACTTGCTGTTTAACAGATAACACGTTTCACTTATTCCAGTTGCTTTTCTGCCTTACAGAATTCTTAAACCATACAGCCAATGTATATTGCAGCATGGAATATTTTCTGGCTCTTAAACATATGCTCCAAGCTGGCGTGGGTAATTCTAGACAAGAGAAAGCCAGCTTCTGCTTATTTTCTTACCGTAGTCATCCATTATTTGAAATGAGCAAGCACTTCTGGACTTGGTTGAGCTGGAATTTAGTTCTTGCAGGAATACAAACCACAGATCACAAAAGAAAATTTTTGTTATCTTTAATTCTATCCTTCATGGTCTTTATAGGAGATGTACCAAGTAGTTGGTGAATGTCAGGCAAATTTGGAGAGAGAAGATAGGCAGGCTCTGAACCCTTCAGCATGATGAGGAGGAAGAACTAGGAGACCGTGAGGAGATTTAACTCCTAAAGCCCCATACAGTGGCTTTCCCAGCCTCCCTTGCATGAATAGGATGTTTCTTCCTCTAACTTTTTTGATTGTTTTTAATTTTTGCTTGCTTGTGTTTTTGGTACTAAGTGATTTAACCCAGGGGCATTCTACCTCAACTATACTTCCGATATAATTTTTTCTTTCTTTCTTTCTCTCCTCCTCCTCCTCCTCCTCCTCCTCCTCCTCCTCCTCCTCCTCCTCCTCCTCCTCCTCCTCCTCCTCCTCCTTCTTCTTCACAGGTTTTCACTGAGTTGCCAAGGATCTTGCTAAATTGTCAACCTTGACCTCCAAGCTGTGTGTCAACCTCCCAAGTACTGGAATTACAGACAAGCACCATTGCACAGGAATGAGCCTTTTCCTGAAGTATTCCAGCAATGTACCCAATTAAATAAAGACACAACCACACCCCACTCCTCCCCTACCATAACTGTTCTCTGGAGGCAGGCAGACAACACAACAGCCCTACTTGATTGATTTTATTTTCATTTTTTATTGAAAGCTTCATCAAAGAAAACAGAAAGTTAAACCTAACATCCACTGATCTACAGAAAGCCCAAGGAATAGGGGACTGGTATCTAATTTGACTGTGGTACAGATGAAAAAAGAAATTAAAATAAAACCAGAAACACCATAGAATTACAGAACTTTCCATGACAGTCAGAGACAGCAGTACAAAAGAATACTCTTAAATAAAGTTTTAAATTGAACAATGTTTTTAAAGTTCCATGAAGTTGAATATGGCCTGAAATAAGGGTTTTAAAAAGAAGCTGTGTCCTATTTTTCTTAGAAACTGAATACTCATAACAAGTACTTTTACACATTTTTTTAAAATTAAGATTCCAATTATATTCTTCTTTTTAAATAAAGGGAAACATTTATTTCCAGAATGGAGAAGACTTTTTCAAGCATCTCTGAAATCATTTTTAAAGTTCCTGAAAGGTATGGAATAATAACTCAATTTTTCATATATGTAAAAATAAAACATGTTGGGGAGGAGGACAGAGCATCTTTCTTAATAATCTAGGGCCAGAGGGTGTCATACAAAGTATAACACTAAAGTTACATTTTGGACTTATTTAACGTGTAATTATAAAAATATCCACTGGAGTTTCAAAGTCATTCAGCCTTGATACATTTAATGCGAAATAAAAAATAATGCAATTTTTTTTCAAAGATTTAAACAGTGTATATTTAATGAAGAGCAACTTTTATATTCTTGTGACAAAAATCATGTTGATTTTTTTTTTCTACTGGTTTAAGTTTCAGTAGAGTAAATGAAACTAAAAAAAGCAATTTTTTTTTGAGTGAAGCCGAATTTTTGTCACTTTTTTTCCTTTATATTATGCAAGAATACAGCCAACTCTCAATTATTTGTGGTGATGGGAGAGGGCATTACAGATTATCAAAACCCATGATATATAAGGTACTAACACTAAAATTTACCAATGATTTACAACTCCCTCTGTAAAATGATACTTAAGAAGAAACAAAGCAGACTGATTTGAATTTAATTTCCAATTGTTTCTCTTTCCACCCTGAGGGTGAATAAGAATGAAGGAAAACAGAGCCCAAGGCCTAATCCTTGAGAATGAAAGACAAAACACAACCACAAAGTAGATAATTAGCCCTTCAAAAATTGAGAGTTATTGTATTTCTGCAAAACTCAGACACTGGAGCAGTATTAAGAAAAGCTCAGATGTGACTCAGTGACCTTCTGCTTCTTACTATAGACTCCAAACTCAATCCCATCTGTTTCAGCTTTTCGAGCTGAGTGCAAGAAATTACTTTGATACATTATTCTTCCTCCCAGAAATACACAGAAGTGAATATGGAGAAGATCCCCACCCCTTATTTATTTTTTTGTGACAGTGAGCATCTATAGGTTGGGGTATAAAACCAAAGGTTAAAAAAAAATAATAATCATAAAAATAGGGTGCATTCCTTTCTCTCACATCAGAAAGGTTTTTGGGGTCACTTGGGGGTTTAGCATTTAGCTTTTGTACTTTCCTGAATTCTATATAATACACAAGTAGAACAGCAATGACCAAAAACTGATTGAGGGATTTGGGCTAGAATTGGATTGAGGGACCTATTTCATATTTTAAAATGTTTGGTCAGAAAAAATATCAAACTTGAGTCAGACCCAACTATCTCCCAATACCATAATGGATGTCATTTGTAAAACAAATTGATTTGTTCATGAAATCCCACTATCGCTCTGTCACAGGAGGGGTACAGTGTACAGAATCAATGGGCCTGTTTAAATTCCATCCACCTCTCAGATAGAAACGAGAAGCTGTCCATCTTAGGAAGCTCAAAACTTTGAAGTGCATTGGCCACAAAACCATGAAAAACAAAAATCTCATCCTTTACTCTCTACTATGAGCAAGATAAAATAGATAGACATTCTATGACATGTTTATGCTGTATTGCAACGTGGGGTTTTTCAAATGTGCTGAATGTTATTGTATGTGTATGTCGATATCGTGCCTTTGGTTGATTTGAAATCGTATCAAAAACACTGATGAATTAAGAAATTTCTCGCTGCTTATCAGCTCATCTGCAAGTGGTTCGTGAACTCTAAGAATGAGGCTGGATTGTCAAATGTAGTTTGAGCCAAAGAACATCATTATCTGTGTTGGCTTCCCGTTGAAGCATCTCAATCATGAAGAAGATTGTGAGTTTCCTATTTAAATCAAATTTCACTTGTCATTAGTGGGGATCCATGAGGATTTTAGGGCAGGGTAAAAGGTATGTACATATATAACAGACATCCTAATTATTCAAGTCAAGTTTTCTGGTCAAACATGAACTCCAATGCAAAAGTGGTTATGCAGTGGGTCAATGTTATATTTTGTTGGCGTCATGAAATAATGTGAACTTCCGCTTCACTCAGCCTTCTTCTGCTCCCAGTCTTCCATCTCTAACAGAAGTGCTTTTAACACATTCTAGGTTTGCACTAGAAAGGGGTAGAAATCAGTCATGTGCTTTCAAAGATGGCGGATCTGCTGGAGTGCCCAGTCAAATTCATTCCAATGACATGTAGAGATGATATTCTAAACTGTGGAAACGGACCAAGGATACACATGCATTCTGGCCAAATTGGAATCTTATAGGGATTTTCATCGGCATATTATGTGACTTGCTCATATTCAAGGAATGCCAGTATTTAAGGACATACTGGCCTCAGCACCTGCTAGTATTACCTTTGGTTCACTTGGCTTACTTGGTCCCCAGAAGACAAGGCCATGCATTGGGAACCTCCAGTTACTGTATGTACCTTGCATCTTCTGACAAGTCCTTGTAGCTATGCTGTTGACCATATAACTAGAGTTAAGATTAGGTGGTGCATATCTCATCTGGATTGTGGCTTTTATCTATTTTCTAATCTTTAGGCTAAGTCTTGGCAATTAAAGTCAAAAGGAATAATTGAAACATCCAAATACATATTTGAAAATTGGGTCATTTCGAATACTTGAAAACTGAACTTCAACGCAAGAAAAGATGATTGTCCTAAATAGGGTTAAAAATCACCGAAATCTTGGTGATTATATTAGGATTTCAATGTTGATATCTGCATATATTGAACACCTACTTTGCTTTATTTTTTGCATACAATGTAATGTGGCTTACCTGTTGATGCTCCCTCCCCATGCCCAGACATAAAAATAATTCTTAGATAAGATGACAGAAAAGGGGGAAATTTTGAACATGTACATTTCTTCTTACTTTTTTTTTTCTTTTTGGTTTGAAATGATGCATTTTATAGCATGGTATGACATAAACAATTCAAACACAAAACACACATGGACACATAAAATGACAAGTAATTTCCTTATGCCTGCAGTGGCTTAAAAAATTGAGATTACTGAAAGTTCATAGTTGAAAAAAAATGTTTCTGAATGTATAAATGAAGCAGCAGCTTTGAATAGAAACAGGAAGTTACCTAGGCACATTCTCCAGCCACATGGTAGCTACCTCTGAGCCTCATCTTTGATTGTGGAAATGAGACTTTCTTTGTATCACGTTAATATGCTTTTTTTTTTTTTTTTTTTTACAGAAACAAAGGAAAGCATGTTGGTTTCATATTCAAATGGATTTTGCCCAGGATAATCCTTCTTTATACAAAGAATTCATAAAGTGAAAAAGAGAAACAGAAAATAGGGTTTTCAAACATGTTTTCAAACATGTTTTCTTATACCCCCCTATAACATGGGGGCCCAGTTTTTTAGGGATAAAACTCAAGCCAAGTGCCACCCTTGTAATACTTGGGACACTAAGGGATATGATGGAAGAATGAGAAATTCTAGGATTCTCTCAAAAGCATGAAAAACCATCAAGATGGGTGTGACCAGTTTAATTTCTCTGTAGCATATGCAGTATTTTTCCTGGATGCTCTTTTTTGGCTAGTTTGACAGCAAAGGTATGAAGTCACATTCTAGGTTTGAGCTTCCAATTCAGGGTTGCAACTAGGAGAACCAAGGTCTGTTTAAATGGTGGGATATTGGCAATTTCCTTTGAGTCATCCTCCATGCTCATGTTGCCCTAATGGAAATATGATTTACCTTTAAATTTTGTTTTGATTTGTTTTTAAAAGTCTACCCTGTTTTCTTTATGCATTTATTGCATCTCCTTTTCCTTATTGATGAAGACAGGTTCCTGTGACTTCTTCAGTCTGTGAAAGAGTTTCATTCTGTTTGATTCAAATGATGATTCATTCAGAAAGTAATTCTAGTGGATGCTTCAATTAGCAAAATTCTATTCTATTGTCTTTATTTCAGGTATAGCTTGAACATGGACTTGAATCAAAAATGCAAAGATGTTTTCTCTAGGTAAGTCAATTTAATTTTAAACAACGTTCCACATTATCCTAAAAGCAAATGTCTCCTTTGGCTTTAGAGATTGATTAAATCTAGTTCTTTTGGTTCTTGGTGATATAAATTCTATAATTTCTTGATTGTCAACTAGCATTTTAAGAGCTCCCCTAAATTCCGCTAAGAGAACCCTCAATCTGATTAGTCCCCCTTGCCTCAGAGAATTGAACTGAAATAAACAAGGTGCATTTTGTCTTTCTGGCAACACCAATATACAAAAATACAATTAAAAGAGGCAAAAAGAAGATACCTTCTCCTCAATTTTAGATCAAGGTGGATGATGACAGAGAAGACAAAGTCAGGAGGTGTTGGAATTTAGAAGGAAGGCCTTTGTTACAAATTCATTGAGACCTTTTCAGGAGACCATTCACAATTTCGTACAATATCACTAAGCTTTTCTGACAAGTGACCTTTCAGAGACCTCTCAGACCAAGTTCAGGAAATATCTTTAGTACAACAGCCATAGAAAGAAATTCCAACCTGTCTAGCTTAAGCCTGTTGGCCATCGATAGGAGTTTAGCCACTGATCAGAGCTAGCAAAGAAAAACAGAAAAGCTCACAGAATTTCAATCCACTTGGCTCTACCAATTGGTATCTTCATCCTGGAACTACTGAACACAGCAGATGCAAGTTTCTTCTATCAACAAATGTACAGTAACAAAACAAAACAAAACAAAACAAAACACTTTTTTGTGTTTGTGTGTATGTGTGTGTTTGGTGGTATGTAAAACACCAGTGGAAGGTAGTCCAAACAAACAACAAAGTAAGAACTGGTCCGGCCATGTAGGTCAATTAAAATTAAAAAAAAAAAAAAGGAAAGAAAAACAACCTCTTATCTTCTGTACTGTAATAGGGTGTCACTTCATCTTTGGTATAAAATAGGCCATCCATAGGCTGAATTTGATCACAACTAGGAAAGACTACAGAAATTGTCAACAATTTCTCTATCTATTGCTTTTTTTGTTTTTTTTTTATTTTTTTGCACTTTTTGACCATAAGCTCCTATCTACTTAAGTTTTTTTTTTTTTTTCTTTTTTAATGCTTTTAAGCTAGGTTTTGCAATGTGGCAAGCAAAGCTGACTAAAAACTTTGTAAAGCTCATAAAAAAGACTGCAGATAAAAAGCACTAATGCTTTTGCTAGCAATCACGCTTGTAAATTAAAAAAAATCTGCATTCTGCCCCCCAAACACGCATTATTTCTAATGCAGTTGTTTTTAAACCGACAATAACGTTACCATCAGATGGTTTAGCCTTCTAGAATGATTTGTGTCCACACTTAAGACAGAGTTCATGAAAAGTCCCATCAGTTCCCAGTTCTTGTGGTTGTCATGGTTTCTTCTATCAACAAATTTTCTTCAAATGAAGAAAAACATTTTCTTTTAAACTGTACAGTTTTTTTTCCACCCTAAAAACTCATAGTCTTAAACTTCTGCACCAGTTAAAGCTGGCACAATATTTCCATTCCTTCTTGATTTTTTTTTTTAAACAAGACGTTGACAGCTTGCCTTGAGAGCCTTTGACGTCCTTAAAATTAAGGCAATTAAGATTCAAGATAAACCTTACCTACATATATCTAAGAAAAAATAAAATTAAAAAAAAACCCCACTAGGTTTAAACAAAAAGAGAAAAAGAGAGAAAGAGTCGCTTAATTACTGAGCAAGAAAATTTGTTTCCATCTCTGTTTGCCCACTTCTTGACATTAGGTTTCCTGTTTAAAAAAAAAAAATCTATCTACACCTTCAGATAAATTTTGAATTCAAATGTTCTTCCAGATAATACATCAACCCTCCATGTTTCTCCTCCCTCTTCTTGGGATTTTCCCCCTTAATTATACATATATAAAAAATGGCAAAAAATAAACTGTCAGACCACATGAAGGAACCATTTGCACAGCACATAAAAACTTTGTTTTCATTGAATAAAGTATAAAATTAAAAAGGAAACAAAAAAAAAAAGCCTTCTATTGACGCCTGTGCAAACCAGAAGCCAAGTGACTTCCTGTTCAACGAAGATTCTTCATTCAAGGCAAAGTTTCAGACGCACATTCTCCACTTCAGATTATGGTCTGCAAAAACAATGGAAAAGGAATCACCGTCACATCGACACAGCTTTGAAGACTGTCAGCTGTGCTCTTTTCCAGTGAGGATTTTACAAGATAACCCAGCTCTTCTCACATAACATGATCATGAAATCAAGTTTAAAAGACTATTTTGCCCATGAGATTGGCAAGTTCTGCCAGGTCCACATAAATCCATATTCAAGGTAGACTACATGTATTTGATTTTTAATGCTCACGTTAACAAATTCAAGGTTTGGGGACCGAGAATATCTTTTGATTCTTTGGCAATAAATATTAAAAATATACTTCAAATATATACCTGGAGACATCACTCCCACGCTGGTTTGGATTTTTGTTTGTTTTTGTGGTAGTGGAGATTGAACCCAGGGCATTCTGCCTCTGAGTTACAACCCCAGCTCTAGATTTTTCTTCTTTTTTTTTTTCTTTTTTTTTTTTTTTTTTTTGGTGGTACTGGGGATTGAACCCAGGGGCATTCTACCTCTGAGCTACACCTTCAGTCCTATTATTTTTGGTTTTTATTCTTTACTGTGAAACAGGGTCTCATTAAGTTTGCAGAGGCCTCATGAAATAGCTGTGGCTGGTCATGATCCGAATCTTCCTGTCTCAGCCTCCCAAGTACTGGGATTACAAACTAGCACCACCATACCTGGCTCCTATTTTCTTTTTTTTTTTTTAAGCAGGGACTTGGAGATTGCTGAGGTTCTGACCAAGTGGCAGAGGTTGGTCTCAAATTTGCAGTCCTTTATCTCAGCCTCCAACTACTTGGATTACTTACATGAGCCATCGCATCCGACTAGATATAGTTTGAATATCTCTCCCAGAATTCATGCATTGGTCTTCAATGTGGAAATAGAAGAGGTAATGTTGAACCATTGAAGAAGTAAAGGCTAGCGGCAGATCATTGCAGGTGCTGCCTTTGGAAGGGACTTAGATTGTTCTCATCAGATCTAGTTATAATAGAACAAACTTGACCCGTTCCTATTCTCTGCTTCCTTTCTGAACACAGGATCCCCCAAAGTACTTGCTCCTAGCTTTATGTAATCTGCCAAGGGGAATCACACTAGAGGCTGAACAAATGGGACTGTCCAATTCTTCATTTTCAGCCTCCAAAATTATAAGCTAAAATCAACCTCTTTTTTTAACACATGAAACAACTTCAGTTATTTTGTGATAGCAAAAGAAAATGAATGAATTCAACTCACCATGAGCCTTGGTTACATTTAAATGAAGACCTCTTCCCTCAGTGTATAGTATGAGAACAAGAAGCTCTGCAGGTTATTTTTATACAAGGTAGCTAAATTTAATAAAGAAGGCTTAGGGTTGCTTGATATAGGTGTACAGGTTCTTTGCTATATAATACACAGGGTTCAAGGAGGGGAGCCAACTTTTAGCCAACTGTCTGTCCCAAAAGCTATATAATCTGGTACATATACATCTGCCTTGAGCAAGTGGGTGAGCTTTACCCAACTTTACATAAAGCTTTCAATAATGATTTAAACTGGATTCTGCCTGAAATGGCCTCTAATCGCCTCTTTCTTTAATTTGCACAAGCTATCATATAAGTTGTGGCTATTAAAGACCTAATAAATTTATTCCTAGAATTATGCTAGGAAATAATTGATAGATTGCACATTTTAATTTTTAATCAATAGCTTAAATCTCTAGGAATCTCTCTTTTTTTTCTCTTAGATTACATGAGAAAGTGAGATTTCTTCTACAAGGGAATGCAACTATCATTTTCATAATAGCTGGAACAATAAGGGAAATTTAATTAGTGGTAATCATGAGAACTATATAGTCTATTTTAGCACTCTTTCTACTTTTGCAAACTGTAGGCTGACTCCATTTATTTCTAAATAAACGACTTCACTTATTTTTGGCTATGAGAACAACCCCCACCCCCTGTTTTGTGTTTTGGTCTGATACCATTTCTAACTTCCAAAGTACACTGAACAGAACATATCTAAAATACCATGAATTTTCATAATACACTGTTTAGTGAATGATGTTGTATTTGAAAGACAATAACAGGGAGACGCTCATTGCTCAAGCTCTTGCTATGCACTGATCTTAAACCATCAATATTTATGTGTTAGGATGGAGCCACTTCTATGTTTTATAACCCTATATCGCCATATCCAACAGTCCTTTCTCATAATTTGCTTCATCCTTAGACTATTGATATAGAAAAAAAAACAGACAAGGAGGAATAGATTAGTTGTACTTTACACATACATGGTTTCTAGCTGAAGTTCAAAGGACAAAGATGTTGTTTAACTACCATCTTGTACTCCATTAAGATGTATGACTACAGTGCACCAATAAAAAATTTAAAAAGAAAAAAATATTTAAAAGAACCAAATTTCCTTCTGTCCACTCTCAGTGTCCTAGATAAAGTGTGAATGTATATATTTATATGATTCTTATTATTACGCTGATAATCACAAAAAGGGAAAGATTGTATATATTCAAAGCTGCGATCAAGGACATTTTAAGTTGGACATGAGAGGAACAATAGATTAGGCTGGAACTTAGAATAATTTAATAAAATAATTTAAATTAAAAAGATGAATATGAAAACCATTTGCAAACTGTAAAGCACTTTGTACCTTGAATGTAGTGTGACTCATAATCATAATGTTTCCATAATCAATATATTGACAGTTTATGTTCATAGTTGTTCCTTTAACCAAGAAGACTTAAAGGACAAAATAAATTGCAATACAATGGGTGATATCAGGACCTTTTAATGTCAGAGTGAATGTTTATAGAGTAGGAGCTTAATTCAATTTAAGAATGTAGAGTAAACAGAGTGTGATGGCACCCACCTATAATCCCAGTACTCGGAAGGCTGAGACAGGAGGATCACAGGTTTGAGACCAGCCTCAGCAATTTAGTAAGAATCTTGGCAACTTAGCAAAATCTTGTTTCAAAATTAAAGGAAAAAAAAAAAAGAAACAAGAAAGAATGCAGAGCCATCTTGAATCCTCACATTAGCTCTTCCCCTCATCGTCTTCCTAAGAAAACCCAGGAGAGATTTGGAAAGAGCAAACCATAAACTTAGAAAATTAGTATTTCAGAAATCATAGAATTCATCCAATGATTCAATATTTCTCAGAGTAATTATTGAAATACTAGCTTCATGTGTTACTATGTTAAAAAGAAATATTCTGCAGTCTGGAGTTTTAGAAAAATCACACATTCTATTAGCACTACTGAATAATACACAGGTAAAACAAACATGGCTAAGGTAAAAGATATATATATATATATATATCTTTATATATATAAAATGTTTCTAAGAATAACAATATTTTACTTTACTATCAAAATAATCAACATGTACATAATCATAATTTTGTTAGCTTTTCTTTAATAATTTAATATATTTTTATAAATGTCTTGGAATTCCATTGTAGGAAGGCAATATGTACCTTAATCTTTCAGGAAGTAAAATACTGGAAGTATTTATCTGTCCCATTAGTTATAGATCCCACTCCTGATGAAAGGACAGGCAGTAGGAGCCACCTGTGCAATTGGGGACATTGAATAAAAACTATCCAAAGGAATGGTGAATATTTTGTGCAGAACCAGGGATTGAACCTGGGGCACTCTACCACTGAGCTATATCCCCACCCTTTTTTATTTATTTTGAGAAAAAGTTTTATTCAGTTGCCCAGGCTGGCAACTTGGGATCCCCCTGCCTCAACCTCTCTAGTAGTTGGCATTACAGGCCTGCACCACCAAGCCCAGCTCATTAGAAGCATTATTTAAATGGCTTTGAAGTAAGTTGCAATGAAGGAAGGCATTTCACTTAGTTTAAAGAAGTGTTTCCCCACATAATTTGAAGTGCTTCAGGTACTTTTCAACCTCAACTCCTGGGCATGGTGGTAAATTTTCTCTCAGCATTAGAGACCTAATTTATATACTCTTTAGGGAACAATCAAGGATGTCACAGAGGTGGAATTGGAACAAAGGACTTCTGGTTCTGCATATTAGAATTTAACTTTCTTCTTAAAGACATAATTTGTAAGTCCTAGCTATTTTTAGGTTTCCTACTTAGTACAAAGGGAAATAGATATCATGGGTGAGAATTGGGATTTTCATAATAAACCTCACTTATCATCGCTTCCTCCTTCTGCAGTAAGAGCTCAAAGTCCCTTTTACTTTAATAGCTTCTTTTAACAAGGTAGACTAACAAAAACAAAACAAAAATATCTTGTAATTTAGCTGAGAAAGTAGTAGTTGGAATATCGAAATATTTGCTGACTGGTTCCTAAACATATTTTCATTATTCATAGACACATCATTTGTATTTTTGAAATTTTTCTCCCACCACCTTTGGCTGGGGTGGCTGTAATTTACCATATCTTTAGCAGAGACACTTTGGTGTTAAATGTATTTGTGTCATGCTACTTTTCAGGGGCACTCAGCTGCCCTAATCAGAATTTCACACCCCACAGGAGGTCAGTTAGCATTTAATCAGAAAGGCCAGAGGTTTGTACAAGTGCTCTAAGCTATCCATATCCCCATTAGCATAATGATTGTTAGAAATGGGTTGCCTGATGAAAGTACTGGCATGATAATTAGCATAATGATGTTGGAAATGAGCTTCCATTTGTGAAATTTGGAATATTAAAGATAATGTGGATTGGCTAAATTATTTTGTAGGTACTCTTCACTATACTAGAACAGGGAGAACACGATACAAACTTGGGAAAATCCACAGTTTAATTTTAGGATGTGGTTTGAGGACTGATCTCAAAACACAACTGTCATGGAGTCAATTTCTGGTGCCTCTGTAAGGATAGCATAGTCCTGTTTCTTAGAAAATGGTCCACTCTAAGTGAATTTTTCATGTGGAGGATGGTCAGATAACTTTAAAGAACAGAGCTGCTGGGGCTTTATAAACTATATAAATTGGGCTGTGCCTGCTTTGTTGCAAATGCTGGTTTATTAAATGTCTCTGTGGGGACTCTTTTCCCAGTACTGGTTACCAAAGAAAGAGAAGTGAGGTTGCAGGACCCAAATATTCAGCTCAAGTTCCAGAGTCTCCCCTTAAGTAGTTTTGAAGAATCTCAAGTCTTACCATGACACAGGTCTTATTCCCTTGGCTGAAATTGATAAAAACTTGGATAGAGTCACATTAATTACTTCCTTTTATAACGTTTAAGGAACGATGACCAGTCACAAATGCATTATTATTATTATTATTATTATTATTATTATTATTATTATTTCGGTACTTGGGATGGAACCCAGGGACATTCTACCTCTGAGGTACACCCCAGCCCTATTTTTCATTCTTTATTTTGAAAGAGTGTCTCACTGAGTTGCAAAGGGCCTCACTAAATAGTAGCTGAGGCTATCTGTGAACTGTGATCCTCCTGTCTCAGCCTCCCAAATGCTGGGATTACAAGCATATGCCATCATACCCGGATTAATTTTTTTTTATGTTACATTCCATATTTTGTTGTTGTCATTGATTCAAGTATAAAGCTCCTAAGACACTCTCTATCAGGCCAAAAAGTGGAAGTTGAGAGCATACACAAGATCTGTTAACATTTTTACCAGAGTCAAACAAAACACAGTTGCAAGGCATTCAAATAGTTTTCAAAACCTCTGGCTTGGTGGCAGGAAGGAGCAGGACCTTTGGACCATCCTGTTATCTATGTTTCTGCTCAGGTGCAAAGCAAATTATGCAAGGAAATGCTTTTTAAAATTTTACCCCTTTTGCAAGAAAACCTTCTCATAATTTTTACCGTGTACTTACATCTTACCGTAAGTCAGACATGACTACATGGGATGGGGGATTGAATTTTTTTGATATTTATCATCTTTAGAAAATTCACCATTGCCAATCATAAGAATTCATGGCTCAGAGAAAATGTTCATGGCATATGACCATATTTTCATATACATTTAATTAGTGAAAGTTGTATGTGATCAGACTCAGACCTCCTCTAGTATTTCAAGTAGAGCTTCTTGAAATTAATTCATCATTAGAGTAACTAAAATATTTGTCTTTCTCCAAAATCAGACTTGTCTGGGCTTTGACCTCATCTACCTCTGTCATTGGTCTCTGCAGCTCCATTGTTTTCTTTGGATGTTGAAGCCTTATTGGCCTTTATTTCTTTTTTAAGCTATCTTCATTTAGACCCACCACTATTATGTTTCAGAACTTTGATCCTTTCTGCTTAAAACACAGCAATAGAAAGAGTGTCAACTTCCAGTACTTCCAAGTGCTCCTTAGCTGGAAGAGTAGCTCTACAGCTACTCTGGGTATGATGGCATATGCTTGTTTCCTTTGTTCTACAACAAAGGAAACGTCATCCAAGCACCTACACAGCCCCTGAGAGTAGAATCTAGGTCTACTCTGCCTTTTCATCCAATTTTGCTACTCTGCCTTCACTGCTCAAAGAAATCCTCGAGCTATTGCCTGTACCTGTACCCGTACCCACGGACTTTGATTATAATCTTTCATTGCCTAGAACACTGATCCTCCCTTCAGGGCTTACTACCAAAGCTTATCAAGGGAGAAAAAATGAAATGCAGTCTCCTGTAATTATAGTGCTTTATAAAAGGTACTCTCTCTCAACATATATATACACATATATATGTATATATATTTGAGAAAATGTATATATATTTTTTCTAGGAAAAGACCATCATTCTAGGAATATATATAAACTAGGAAAAACCAATGAAGGAAGCTGATTTCTCCTCCATTCTCTGAGAGTTTGTTTTTTTTACTAAAAGTAGACTCATAATCAATGGAGCATCCAAAAAGTAATAAGACAGAAACATATTTATGTGTGTGTGTGTGTGTGTGTGTGTGTGTGTGTGTGTGTGTATGTATCAGAAAAAATGAAAAAGTAATAAGTAAGAAATAGATTATGTATGTGTATTGTAGACTATAGGTCCTTGCCTACTGGTACAACGATTGGCAGGATGCTGTCCACAGAAGCTGGACCTGGGTCTGGAAGTGAAGGAGTAGGCTGCACCTGAATCTGGGAGGGGAAGAGATAGAGATGCTCCCCTTGGGTTAGTCAGAATGCGCTTCCTCACTGCATCATAATGTGTCCCTGCACAGGTGCTTCACCCTGAGTGGGGCCATTCTTAAGAAAGGTGAGAGGACCTCATTGTGGAATGAGGAGTTGGAGCATCTAAAGCTCATTAATCAGGAGGAGGAGGCTCCAGACAGTGGCAAGAAGAGGATAAATGTGTTGAAAGCCATCCTTGAGATGCACCCTTCACTCTCTGTTGCCATTGGGAATGAAATCATTGATATGTAAATCAAATAGTACAATGCCTTTCTTTAAAGGCTTTTTAAAAGTTCTGAGATCACTTTGCATAAAATCAAGTATAATTATTCTACTCACAGTCATATATCTAAGGGCCCAAGGCTTGGTGACAGCTGGCCTGGTTGCTTTATTTCCTACAACTTTCCCCCCTGGCCTACAACATTCAGCCTCAGAACTCCCCTGGATAGTCTCCAAATGACCTGCTTCCTCTGCTTTGGATGCTTTATTTCCAAATTTCTCCAAAATTAGCTTCCGCATGTCTTTCAGATCTCAGGCCTAAAGGAGAGGACTTCTCTGACAAAAAATCCTAAAAATTTACCGCAATACCCTTCATCTTCAAACATTTTTGAATAATCTACTCTGCCTCTCTGTTTCTTACTTATTACTTTGTGGATGCTCCAATGATTACGCGCCTACTTCTAGTAGAAAATAACTCTCAGAGAGCGGAGAAGGAATCAGCTTTCCTTCACTAGTCTTTTCCTAGAATAATGGCTACTCCATACTAGGTGATCAGTAAATAACTGTTGACTGGATGAACAAAAGCAGTATTTTTTATTATTTTCACTTAGCTAAGAATCATTTAACTGTGAGCAGAAAAGTTCTTGGTCACAGGATTCTTCTTTTTCTCATTATATTTTGGAACAGCCAAAGTCAGTTTCACAATCCCACTGAGCCTAGTGAGGTATACCTGTCAAAGATGGTGTTAGTCAAGGTTTTCCATAGCAATAATTGGACTGTATGCTTTCTTAACGAGGCCTAGACCTTGATCCTCATCTTTGCCAGGCCTTTGTAGCTTAGTTTTGATAAGAATCTTGCTTCAGCAGTGTAGATAACCATTTCCTTTACTCCTATCTTTGATTTATCACCCTTGATTTGCCTTCAGTAAGAATCCTAGTAAGTGAATTTAGCAATCATTCCCCTACCCCTCCTGCTTCCTTTTAGAAACTTTCCACTCATTCACCCACTTTATGTTGTTGGTCCGCTATAAATCTCCAGCTCTCGTTGCTGTGTGTTGAGTTGAGCCCAATCTCTCTTCTCTATCGTGATCATCTTGACATATATTGCAATACTGCTGACTAAAGTCTGCCTACTCTCTTAATCTGTGCAAAATATTTTTTTCTTTAACAAGAAAAAGGATGACAAAGAAATGGAACAAAACCCAATGGAGGGGATCACCCAAGAACCCCTATTCACCAGGGGTTTGGTTGTTACCTACAAAGTTCTATAGTTCGCAGATCAAGCCACGTGTATACAGACATTTTTACTTGCGAATTATTTTGCTTTCTTCTGAACAGAATCTTGAGATACACCCAGGAGAAAGCTCCCAAATGCTAGTGGACATATTTACTCAACACAAAGCCATTTGCTTTACAGGTGATTTAAACCATTTTAAGAGTAATTCTGACGGCTTGATTTTTTTATTTGCCACTTAAATCCTGAGTAAGAACTTATTCGGTATGTTTTACATTGTTTTCCCTCTTTCACAAATATTTAACTGAGTGTTCAAAGTAACCTTGCAAGAGAAGGGTTCACTATCTTTGCTCAAGAGTGAGGAGACTGAGAATAAAAGGGAAATTCACATCCAGTTTCAAGCAGGAATTTTGGAGTGTTTCCCCAAGAATACATAAGTCAAATTATTATTATTTATGTTAAAAATGACTACAACACTCCTGTCTAGAACCGATGGGCACCAATGGCTACATCACTCCTCTCTAGAACCAATGAGCACCTACATTGTTTCTGCTTGGACATGTGACTCGCTTTGGGAAATGAGAAAGAAGCCAATGAGCAACAAACAATTGGAGGATGCTTTCTCTGTTTGGACTTTCTTTTTTGCCGCTCTGAAAATTCGGAGACTTTCTGTCAATGAACTTGCTGGAAGATAAGAAGCAGGTGGCCCAATCATTTTCATCATCCAAAGGACAGACAGAAGACAGACAGCCACCACCCTGAAGCAGAACAGCATGGCAAATCAACAGCAGACCAGAGGTGAGAGTTCAGACAAGATAAGAAGAAATCAGAGGTCAGTCTGAACCAGCTCACATAATCAGGAGCTAAATAAACCCTTGTCATTGAGTTTGAGGTGGTTTGTTATCAACAAAAGCTAGTAGATATATACCTTGAGAGGGTTAGTGAGTTGCAAATGTCCGCTCTTGAGGAAAAGAACTTAGCATTGCCCGGACTTACTTAGACTGTTGGTAAGAATATGCAGGTGTGTGTTCATTGGATGTCTCCACTGCTATCTGTTGCTGATGACCACTGGCGTCCTGGGATGAGGGTGCCACTGTCTGGGGAGAAGTATCAGCAACAACACCCTAAGGAGGCAAATAAGTACACAAAAGCCTTATTTGCTTCAGTAAAAGGCCCTCACCTAGAAGAACCAACCATAAGTACTCCACTTCTGTCTGGCTGGAGAAGAGACGCTTTCAGCTACAAAAAGCCACAATAAGTACTCAAAGCAAACATCAGAGTACATGTGGATATGGGTTGAGAAACGCATCCTAATCCAAGACCAATAAACTCTGCTGTTGAAAGTCCTTGGCGTTGTCACAAAATAGTCAGAAAATCATTTTGCCCATACATAAAACTTTTAAACAGTGGTTACACACAGTCACATTAAGTAACAACTTATTAATCAAAAAATTCATCCAGGATTCCCATAAATATTTGCATATGAACTAAGTTTCCTGGGGGTAGATCACTGTACCCTGCCTATATAATTTGGAAAAAAAAAAACAAAAAAACAATAGTCTCTGGCCTTAATAAAAATCTACATCAAAGTTTGGAAACCTTTTAAAAGGATACTGTTGAGTAGGTTTTCCCTTCTGTAATTTGATTTGTTTTATTTTGCTTTGGTTTCCAAGACAGAAACTGGAATTCATTTAGATGTTTCAGAAAAAAAAAAGGGGGGAAAGAAAAAAAAAAAAAGAGATTGTGTCCTGAACTTTGGTTTTCTTCTCTTTTACCCTTCTTAATGTCTTTGGCTTCTCACAGTTGCTAGGGAAAAAAAAAAAGAGCCTCTGGATTTGGTCATCAAGGACATTTGTTTGGTTGTAAGGAGGCTTAGGTAGATTTTCTTGGTTTTCAGTGGACATGAGGAGAGAATCTTTCCTGGTTTTTTCTTTTAGTCTTTGATATTTGCAGTAATGTTGAGTTTCAAAATGTTCTTAGTCAATTCTTCCTGGAAAACTAAAAATTCTCTCCAGAGTCATTCATAGTTTTCTTTCACATTGTTCTATTATAAATTTCTCACAGACCTTTATTTATTTTTGGCATTGGGGATTGAACCCAGAGGCTTTCTACCTCTGAGCTACACCTCCAGCCATTTTTATTTTTTATTTTGAAATAGGCTCTCACTAAGTTGAGAAGGGTCTCAATAAATTTCTAAGCCTGGTCTCAAATCTGCGATTCCCTTGTCTCAGCCAACCAAGTACTGAGATTATGGGAGTGTGTCACCATGTCCACCACTAGCCTCTATATTTGTGAATGTTCAATGGATGTTTGTATATGGAAAATGAATCCTTTTTTTTAATAAGCAAAAATTCAAGGCAGACTATCAGAGTATACTTACATTTTTTTTCCTCAGGGAAATTCTTCCTTTCAGACTCCAGATACAGCAAGACTATTTTTAATAAGATACACTGTCAAATGTGCCTCATTATTTTATACTCATCAAAATGTTCCAGTTCTTTAGATAAGCATATGCCTTTGATGAGACAAATGCAAACATCTGGCAGAGATTTATGCTCACAATGCATAGAATGTCTGTATTATTAATTGCTCAAAACATAGGTGCTTTTTGATAGCTAAACATGGAAAAAACATGCAATTTAATCATAATCCTCAAAATTATGAAACTCCATTTAGAACCTGCTTAATATGGCACAATTATTTGGGACCCATATACCTATATTTTTATGGTACTGGGAATGGAATCCAAGGGCATTCTACCTCCCAGCTATACCCCCAGCCCTGATTTTTATTTTTTATTTTGAAACACGGTCTTGCTGAGTTGCAAAGGGCCTCACTAAGTAGCTGAGGCTCTCCGTGGACTGTGATCCTCCTGTCTCAACCTCCCAAAAGCTGGGATTACAAGCATGCGCCATCACGTCCGGCAGCCATTTATCTGAAGCATTAAAAAGAAAGACTGCCGGGCATTGTGGCGCACACTCGTAATTCCCGCGCTTGGGAGGCGGAGACAGGAGGACTGCGCAGGTTTGAAGCCAGCCACGCTGGCTTAAGAGACCCTGTTTCCAAATAAAAATATAAAAAAAATAGGTCTGGGAGTGTTGCCCGGAGGTAGAAGGGTTTCCAGGAACCCCAATACCACCAAATAAATAAATAAACAAACAACAAACAAACAAATAAATAATTTAAAAACTTGATGTTCTTGATTTTCTAAATTGCACAACAGTATCCTGCTAAAATTTGGGGGTTTCTATACTTTGATAAAAGCAAACATTTGTTACACACAAAACACAATAACTGAACATTTTGAAAGATCTAATTTAGTCTATAAAAGTTTCCATTAATCTCTTTACTGGTGGATTTTCCTATGGAGTGGTACAAATGCACTATTTGCTAACCAACTCAGAAAGGAGCAAAGACGTCAATTCCAGATGTTTTTCAGATGATGAGGAGAAATATACTGTGGTTGTTGCGTGCATGTGCATTATTAGGGGAGAGACAAAAGGACAATAAAAATAATGGACAGAACCAAAGAGATGATACTTGTCTAAGTGTTTTACAACCATCTGCATAGCCACGATCCTTTCTATATAGCTTACATCTCTGTTGAGTAAAATGGGGTCTAGAGGAGATGGATTTATCCAAAGGGAAAGCAGGAAGAGAATGCGCAGAGATTCCATGAAGGACAAGATGACTTCATCAATCATAATGTTTGTAATGATAAAATAATCCAATTATTATTTTCTTGTCTATAGGAAGTCATGCTTCTACTGGGATTTCTCATTAAAGCATTGGGGTTTTTGTTTGTTTCATTTTTAGCATTTGTTTTTGATTTTTGCACTGTTGGGGATGAAACCCAGGGCCTTGTGCGTGGTAAGTACCCGCTCTACCATGGAGCTACACCCCTAGTCAGAGCAGCAGTTCTTGACTTTGATACCTATTGGAATCAACTGAAATCCTTAAAAAAATCCTGATGTCTTCTATACTCTCCAAACATATCAATTGGAATCTCTGGGTATACAAACCATTAATCAATATTTTCTAAAGCTGCCAAAATGATTTTAATGCACAAATAAGTGTGCTAATTAGTACCCTAGTCCAATGTCTCTCACATTTTAATGTGCATCTGGACTGTTGAGGGATCATCTTAAAATGAAAATCGAAATTCAGTAGGTCTAAGTGGCATCTAACAGTCTGCATTTCTAACCAACTCCCAGGTGATACCAGTAGTGATGCTGGTCTAGGGACCACTCTTTGAGAAGCAGGCACTGCAGATATCGCTCATTCAAACAGTTGCAAACTTGTTTTTTCCTTCCTATTGATGAGTATTTGTGGTTAACATTTGATGAGGGTCATGGTTTGTTTTCTGGACATGTTTCTAAATATGCAGACTACTCTCCTCTCATATCTCTCTATCAGGTTAGCTTACTTCAGGTGCAAAGCAAAAACACTGGCACGTTTGGGTAGATGTACAGACTTTCAGAGACAGAGCACGCACTTGCAAATTTCAGAGCAACATACAGATTATGCACGAAGACGCCTTGGGTTACTTGGGATCACTGTATGTATGGCTGAAATTTATCACCCCTAACCTCTTTCTATAAGACAGGGATGGACTTACTTCAATAGAAACAGCTGTCGGAGGCACAGGCGTGTACTGGGGAATGTAGGTCCCTTGCATAGGAGCGGCAGCAGTCAGATACTAGAGGGAATCAGAGAAAAATGCACATGAACTTGGGGTTGCAACTAGAGAGAAAATCAGATACCACGTGAGACTGCTTTAGATATGTGGGGCGTAGCTGGCGCAATGATTAGTCAAATTCTCTTTATGCCAAAAATAAGACAGGGCCTATCAGCCTTAAATGCCTTTGCTTACTGGTTCGGAACCAATGACCTCCTCAGCTTTACGGCGTCAGTCACAAGTTACTTCACCCCCACTCTTTTATTTTGTCCTGCAAATACTCTATAGAAGATCTTAAACATTTCTCCTTTTACATGTAAACACAGACTCCATGAGGATTAAAAGGCTTACATCTCCCTTTCCAGTTTCTTTCTAGCGCTAATGTACAGTAGGCTCTCAACAATCATTTGTTGAATGAATGAATGAATCATTATATCATTTGTTAGTAATAGTTTGCTTTTCTTACAAAAATAGGGAAATGATGTAAAAAGACTTATGCGGCAACATTCAAAATTGGCAAATATCATTTTGTTGTCGTTTTCACGTCAATTTTATTAATATAAAGGAAATAGAGTATTGTAGATAGATAACGCTGAGGTCGCCTCTGTTCCTTTCTCCCATCCCATTCTTAAGTCACTGTTAGAATTTCCTTTCCAACTCCTTTGATTCTTCAAACTTTCACCACTGGGGTGAATAATAAAACAGCCAAATCAACTTCCTGTGAGTTATAGTATTTAATGAAACATATATTGGGGATAGCATATATTTTTATAATGAAGAAATAGGAACCCCAGAAAAAAATTATATGCTCACTTACATATGAATCACATCTGACCTATCTTTTCATCTTTAATACACATTCTTCTCATCAAGTCAAAGTCCTGCTCTCTGAGAGTTAATTTTTTTATGGAATCAACTGAGGTTCCAAACTTGACCTATTTATGGAACCTCATAACTAAAGTCATCTATTGGGACATTCAATGAAAGATCAAAACCCTCTGTAAAAGCCATGTTTTACAAAAAACCTATGAAAGGATGACTAAGACAGTGTTTTGAAAACTTTAATTTTCTGTGACCTCCTTGCGGTCTTGCTTAGACTTAGAGCACTACAGAACACACTTTGGAAAATGTACTTTTACTTGAATCTTAAGAATTCTAGCAGATCTGTAGCAAGTGGGATTATATGTTCTTGTCAGCTCTGAATTTATCTAGGTCTAGAGTTGATGCTGTGTGGTTCATGGTGTACTCTTTGGTTGTGGCTTTCCAAGGTGTAATATATATTAATAAAAGGCTAATAATCCCACATTAATTTGGGTCATTTTCTAGAATTGGTAATCCCAGACTTTGCAACTGGGCTTCACTAAACGGTTTCCTCTGCGTAAGATGCTATTGCTGGCATCCGTCTATAGAACACTGCCTTGACCCATCTTCACTCTGCTTTCTGCATCTCTAAAGAGGCATTTCTGTGAAGTAGAGATCATTAGGGACATAACCCGTGGCCCTACAGAGCAATGTTCATTAGTTCAAACGAGAATCCGCTTAAGTATTTAGACTTCCCCACCAAAATAAAGAATGTTCAAGTGGTAGAGCTAATGAGAACATGCAACATGATTCTTAGCTAAGCTTCTTCAAATGACTGAGTTATTAAAACCTCATATGCATTTTGTTTCTGTAACACAGATCAATGAAGTTCACTCCTCCCATAACATGGTCCCAACAGAGCTGCTTATGAAGCAATTCTTTGTTCCCTTCTCTTCAGAATAGCTCTTGCCTGGAAGGGTATTTTATCATTTTTATAGATGAAGAAACTGAGACCCATATATAATGAAAAAAACTGGCATTTTTCTGATCCTCTACCCAGCACATGTTTGTTTCTTTGTTTTGTGTGGTATTGGGTATTAAACTTAGGGGTATTCTACTCTGAGCCACACCCCTCAGCTAACTCTTACACTTTCTCTCTCTCTCCTCTTTCTGTAAATCTATCTATCTATCTATCTATCTATCTATCCACACGTGTGTCTTAAAATATATTTAAATATAAATATATATATACATATATGTTTTTATTTTAATTTTGAAACAAGATCTCACTAGGTTGATGAGAGTCTATTTGCTGAGGTTGTCCTCAAACCTACGATCCTCCTGCCTAATTACAAATGTGAGCCACCACGTATAGCTTTCATTCGGCACATTTTTAGTCCACTTCATTTACCTTTGATGTTAAATAAATCAGGTCCCAAGATCTCCCTTCTAATCATTGCTGCATAGCATAGCTATCAGCTTTTATAACTGGATTTTAATAACTAAATTTCCAAAAAATACAGGCTAAAATACTATTGATTGGTATTTTTCTTTTCCATACATTTAATCTTTCTACTCAAAAATTTAACATGTGTGTATGACAAAATGTCTTAGGAATAAATGAGGACTAAAATACAAGTCTATACATAGGAGATGCACATATCTATCATAAGTGATAGTGAAATGCTGAACAATCTCTGTTTGGATTCTGAAATGATATAAAGTTGTCTAGTATCATCTCTTATAACACCGTCCTCAGTTTTCTTTTAGAAGGGCTACTCTATATGTTTGGTAATTTAATCTTATGCTGTTCTTCTGAACAGGACAATATATATCTTGTAAGTATAAATGAGATCAGTTCAGTGGTGTGTGTGTGTGTGTGTGTGTGTGTGTGTGTGTGTGTGTGTTTCTTTCAATGAAAAAAATTTTGGTTGCTTTTCTTTTGTCATAGAAAACCTCATAAATAGATCTTGAAAAAATTGTTTGAAAATTAATGACAGAATTATCCAAATTGTATGCCCCTTGAGACTATTATGTGTAGATAGACTTTGTTGTAAAGCTCTTTCATGTAAACATGTCTTCTAGGGTAGAGTGTAAAGAAGGGACAGTCTTGTAAAATCCAGAGCAAGTCCTTATAGAAAATGAACATCTCTCTGTGGAAGTTCAACTCTCAAGCTCTAGGTTATGGCTGACAAATAACTCTTTCTCTCCAAGCTCACAGTTTGATTTTCTTAAAAGCCTAGATATACTTCACTCAGACCCCAAAATTTACATGCACAAACATTGTTTAGATAGATAGCTTCAGAGACTGCTTTCCTAAGCCCAGTGGACAGGTGACCAAGGAAAAGAGAATGACCTATGATATCACTTCTGTTCTTAAGACTCTATAAAGCATGCATGTCTTATCAAGCCCATGAGAGAAATGGATTTATATCCTTTAAGCTAATTTCTTTTACTGGTATTTACTATAGGCTACAAAAGGCTGCCACAAGTTTTTATTTATAAAAATTGTTTATTTGGATCATTGTTATGGGAACTATGTTACAATGAGATAATAGATAAAATGGATGAATCCATATGATATTCCCCTGTAAGTACCAGCTTGAGGTTATAGCGTTAATGGGTATTTTTTTTCTCATAACCAGCTTGATACATTTTATGTATTTTAAAGGTAATGGATAGTTGCATGTTAAGTGTGTAGGAGCCCTGAAAGCCATTCTTGATGCCACTGAATAAATTCCGGCCTCTATCACTTGTTCCAAGACGTCTAGACACTGCATCACCAAGATATTATATGAAGAGAGAAAACAAATAGTGAGATTGGAAAGTAATTGTGTTTATTCCTATTTAAGTTGGGATAAAAATGTTTCTGTTACTGTGCAATCATTGATTATTTCTGTGGAAACAGAGAAAGCAAGCCCTAAGTTATTAGTTTTAGAATTACTCTCTTCCCCCACTGAAGCTAAACAAACCAAAGTATTTTATACACATCTTATGGGGAATTTGTTCATTTGAATTATTTGGGAGGGACAAAGAAGGTCCTGCATTTTGATTTTTGGAATTAGCAAAAACAGCAGATGAAATTAGCTCACTTGAAGGTGTCGTTATACTACTATTTAAGATTCGCAGTGATGCTTTCAGTTCTTGCAATAAAATTTGGAGAGCCAGTTAACAAATTCAGAAAGGGGAGTAGTTAAGAGTTTTATCAAACCCAGAGACTCAATGAGAAGGACATGGGAAAATTGTAAAATACACCTTCAAAACCCAGTTGAGCAGAAAAAGCAAAGATTGTGGGAGATGACCCTCACAGCGTGAGATGTGAATTAGTTCCAAAATCATGCAGTTCAAAATTTCTTTTAACAAAGGCAGCTCGAGAATATAGGGAAGAGCCTGAGTTACAATTTGTCAGAGTTGGGCAGGCCGCTGAGAGGACAGCATTATCTGAAGGTATTCAGGGTTTTTGAGGGATGTGCTTTTTTGATTTATGTTAATTCCATCATGTCAGAACTGACGAACCTGGGGTGGCTATCTGGCATCGTCTAACACATTTGCCTTAATTGGGTAGTAATGGCTGCCACAAGTATAATTCTAAGAAAATGTTCTAAGTCTTAATGCCAGCAAGTGAGGATGAGACCATCATCAGAGAAGAAAACTGGAGAGATTCTTCTTCAAAGGAAAACGTGTCTCTATGAGGGCAAGGGAAGGAGGGACCACTACTGCTCAGTTCTTATTAAACTCTCTATTTCTGCCAATGGAAAAAAAAAATAATGTGGATGACAGCCCAATATAGTAATAGCATTTGCTTTTATAACGCTTATGTTATCAATAACATAAAAAGTAGACTTCTTTTTAAAGTATCAACATATAAATAACAAAATGCATGGTTGTGAGTAAGAATTAATTGTCCTTGAAGAGTACGTAGAGAGGATTATAGAGCCTGTTATACTTTGCTTACTGGTAACAGAAGTACTTGAAGACAGAAGACCAGTTAGTAATCTGATAGATGATGGGAGTCCAGGATTTAGAGAGATATGCAGTCAATATTATTCTATTTCCCCAGAATAACACTAAACATAACCCACAGAGAGGTGTGCATTAAACTCTTAAACAAGAAAGTTTGTTGCCATTGTGTTTTGTAGTGAAGGTCATTTGTCGCTGACAAGGAGCCAATAGAAAATTGAATAAAGGAAGTTTTGAATGTTGTCCTTAGCCTTGAAGTCTCCAACCACCCACCCCTGCAAGACAGCGAGAAGGAAATTTGCGGGTGTCACAGGCTATCTAGGGCTTCATTGGTGCAGAAACATGCATTTAACGGGAAAAATAAAATAATTTAGATTTGAATCTGTGCACGGATCTTTGCTGTGGCAATAAAGTACAAGACACTACTATGGAAATGTAGCTTACTAAGAAATTATGTCTTGAAATTTGAATTTGAGACAATTTTATAAAGATGCTATGAATTCTATCCCCCTATTTTGTTCTCTTTTGGATGGGTGTGGAATAACATGAAATTTTCAGAACAATTAGACAGAGGAGAGATTAAATAGATCACACAAGTCATTCAGGAGTTTATGATAAGATAAAAACAGAATCAACTGTCTATCAGATTGCTAAAGGGAGACTGTTTGTAACTGTAAAGCATATTATGGTGGAGTAGTGGAAATCAACCTTGGTTCAACAAGGAAAATATAGTAAGTTAGTAAGTAGGTAAGTAAGTAAGTAAGTAAGACATATACTAAGAAAATAATATGAACAATATTGTGCCAAAAATTTTACAATTTATATGAAAGGGACAAATTTGTTGAGAAGCACAGTTTAGCAAAACAGATACAAAAAATAGACATTCTAAATAGTTTCATATCTACTGAGGAAATTTAATTCATCATATGAAACTATCAATAATAAAATTTCCAGCTTCAACTGGCTTCTCTGGTAAATTTTCCAAGCATTTAAGATTTAAGGAGTAAAAAATACCAATCTTGTATAAATTCTTCCAAGAAGACTAATGAAAAAATACTTTTCAATTCATCTTATAAAGCTACTACATTCCTCATTCCAAAATTTGATAGGAATATTATAAGAAGGGCAAACTATAGTCCAATATCCCTCATGAATACTTAAATAAACTTCTTGAATTACATTTTGGCCTACCAATATATACCTTTTGTTTATTTGAGATTAACTTTGGACCCTCAATGTAAGTTTAACATTTGAAAAGTGGGACATAATTCACCACAATTAAAAGAAAAAGAACTTTTAATATCCATTTCAGAAGACTCGGAATCATCTTTGATTAAAATATTATATCTTTATATGGCAAATATTTTAGAAATAGATGAGGACAAGGAATATAAACCCATATGCATAAAAAGTGTATGGCTAACATTAGAGGTGATGATGAAATACTGGACAATCTCTATTTAAAATCTGGAGGGATACAAATTGTCTACCATCATCTCTGGTAGTACTATCTTCAAGGAAGATAAACAGTGAAATAAAAGGATGACAAGAAAAGAAAGGCATAAAGGTAAAAGAAATAAAACTGTCATAATTCATAGATGACCTGACTAACATATGGACATTCATAAAAGATACTAAAGAAGAAAAAACCAGAATTGTTAAAATTTATAAGAAAAGTTGGCTAGGTGGGAGGATATCTATAAATTAAAAACTCTTTAATTATCACCAGCAGCAGATAATTAAAGATGAAATTAAAGTGGTGTTCTCTCCATATTTATGATAGCATCAAAAATCAACTACCTAAAATATTTTTAAGAAAGGCATGAACACTTTTAGATTAAACTTTTAAAAATTGGATGAAAGAAATTTATTGAGATCTAAATAAATGGAGAGATCAGCCACATTCATTGATTAGCAGATTCAATACTATTAAAATATCAATTTACCTAAAAATAAAACCTATACAATGTAATCCCAATTAAAATTCAAGATTTCTTGATGGAAATAAAAAAGGCTTTTCTAAATTTTATGTTAAGTTCAGTCATTTGAGATGAGTCATAGATACAAAAATAAAAGCATAATAATGTGGTAGATTTTGAAATAAAGCAGGAGAATAGCTTCAGGTCTTGGGAAGAGCAAAAATTTTCTTAAATATTGACTCAAAGAGAAATAATCACAAGAGAATGATAAAATGGGGTTCATTAAAGTTAAGAATAACTGATCATCAAGACTGAAAGAAGATATTTGCTGTATATATATATTGCAAATCTGACATGTATATCAAATTTCTTTATATTTCTATTCTTTCTATTCTTGATATTTCTTTCACTTTTATGCCTTTCTTTTCTTGTCATATTTTTATTTCACTCTCTTCATCCTCCTTGAAGACAGTACTAACAGAGATGATATTAGACAATACTACATCAGATAGATATCTGACAAATAACTATGTATGTCTTCTGCATATATATGTATATATATGCATGCATATGTGTGTATATATACACACATTATAAATATAAATAAATCAGTAGGAAGAGAGAAAACACAGTTTAGAATAGTGAGTGAAAAAGTATGAATACACAACTTAATCTCCAGGGAATTATTTTGAGCCAGAAAAGAAAGCAAAATAGAAAAAAAGTCAATACAAAAGACTGTATTTGTCATTTGTTAAAGAGGCTCTCTTTTCCAGTGTATCTTTTTGGCCCATTTGTCAAAATCAAGTGGATGTAAGTGTGTGGATTTGTTTTTGAATACTCTAGTTTGCTCCATTGGTCTACGTGTCTGCTTTTGTGACAGTATCATGTTGTTTTTATTATTATGTCTGTAGTATAGTTTGAAGTTAGGAATTGTGCCTCTTGTGTGGTTCTTATTGCTGAGAACTATTTTGGCTATTTTGTTTTTTTTGTTATTCCACATAAATTTAAGAACTGATTTTTTTAATATCTGTGAAGAATGATCATGGAATTTTAATTTTTTATCATATGATTCTATATATGTACCTTTTATGGTATTGAGGATTAAACCCAGGAGTATTCTAACTTCAAGATATACCCTGAGTGCTACTTTATTTTAATTTTAAAGTGGGGTCTTGTAAGTTTATGAGAGCCTCCCTAAGTTGCTGAGGCTGGCCTTGAACACACAATTCTCCTGTCTCAGTTTCCCAAGTACTGGTATCACAGGTGTGTGCCACCATGGTTTGCTCTGTATGTATCTTTTTCTGTTTGGTACTAGGGATTGAACCCCAAAACATTATACTTCTAAAATATACTCCCAGGCTTACTCTACTTTTTTTTTCTTTTTTTTTTTTTTAGTTTGAAACAGGGTCTCATTAAGTTCCTGAGGTTGGTCTCAAATCTATAATCCTCTTGTCTCAGCTTCCCAAGTATTAGAATTTAAAAGTATGTGCCACCATGCCCAGGTGTGTGTGTAACATTTTTGAAATGCCTAAATTTTAGAAATGTAGGACAGATGTATGGTTGTCAAGAGTAGAAATGGAACTCCAGAAGTAAGAGGGAAGAAAATAGGGTTATGCAAAGGAGGAATCTCATTTAGAATTTTGACTACGGTTGTGGCTAAATAAGCCTCTACAAATAATAAAATCATATGGAATTGAGTATACATATACATGAGCAAACTTAGAGAAATCTGGATAAGATTTGTGTATCATATCAGTATTGATTTCCTGGTTGTACTATAATTTTGCTAAATGGCACAGTCGGATATATTAGGGTATGTCTCTTAATTCTTAACACTGGCATGTGATCCTACAATGATATAAATTAAAAAATTCAATAAGAAAAATACCCCAAAACATTGACATTTATAAATATGTGTGGTTGATGTAAATGGCTAACATGTATATGAAAGCATGATTAACCTCCCTCTTTACTCATCCGAGAAATGAAGTATTATTATATTAACACTACATTCCAGCCAGTAAAGCAAAAATAAAATAGATGATTTCAAGTGTCAGTGAGGATATAGACATGAAAATAATTTATCTACTGTTAGTGGGAGTTTAAATTGATGCATCCATTCTGTAAAACTTTTAGGCAACACCAGTGAGGCAGAGCATTTGCAAAATTTAGGATTATTTGATTCTACTCCTAGATATACACACAAGAGAAACATTTAGAAATATGCTCCGAAAGCCATGCACAAAATATTTAAAGAGGCATCATTTATAATATTGCAAGCTGGAAATAATCTAAAATATTAATCAGTGTTAGAATTAACAAATTGTAATAGGTGTGTGTTTTATTATTAATAGCATAAAACATAAACTACTTTATCCCATGAATGAGTCATACCTATATGATGTTGAATTAAAGAAGGCAGGCATAAAAAGCCACATACTCTATGATTCATTTAAAGTTTAAAAACAAGAAAAAATTCTCTTGTGACAAATGTTGGGACTGTGGATACTTTTATGAAGACAGTAAAGGAGCAGGGACACAAGGACTCATAATTTTATATCTTGATCCAGATGGTGGATATGTCCATATGAATCTGTGTGAATCTTCCAAATTCATTGAGTTATACAATTTTTGAATTCTGCACTTTTCTGGGCACATTTTATACTTCAACAAAGAAATATTTAAAAAACAATGACCGACAGAAAACAGCAAAGGCTAGCCGGGCGTGGTGGCGCACGCTTGTAATCCCCGCGCTTGGGAGGCAGAGACAGGAGGATCGCGCAGGTTCGAAGCCAGCCGCGCGCGCTGGTTTAGGAGACCCTGTTTCCAAATGAAAATGTAAAAATAGGTCTGGGAGTGTAGCCCGGAGGTAGAAGGGCTTCCAGGAACCCCAGTACCACAAAAAAAAAAAAAAAGAAAGAAAAAAAGAAAACAGCAAAGGCTGATGTTTGATAAGAATATAAACAATCTACTCAGTCAAAAAATGAATGCATTCGGAGGTAAGATGTTTGGAAAATTGGTGAGGTACTTATGTTCTTTTTTTGTTGCTTAGAGTTTTGAGGACAGATGTCAGGTAAAATGAGAGGGGTTGGGAGTTGAAAAGGTATGAGGTAGCTGTCTTGGAGAGTGGGACAGAAGATCACCCAGGGTTGTAGTAAGATTTCTGGGCAGTATCTAAGTTGAGAGGCAGCAAAGGGAGCGTGCAATACATCAGCATGGTGGCATGGTTTACTCTAGCTACATTCCCTCTGCTCAAGAGAATGGTGTGGACTGAGAATTGAATGCAGAAGAGATTAAATTTTATCAGGACACTGGGACAGAAGGAGAATCAGGTCAGGCAGGGGAAGGGGCATAAAAGGAAGTGATTCCTATGTTCTAGTGTGGGATCTGAGTGTGGATGCAAAAAACAAAACAAAACAAAAAAAATGGCAGTAGGATGCCATGAAGAGAAGAGAAAGGCAGAAAGGCAGGCTTAATGGTACAATTATTTTTTTATTTTGCAAGATGGGCCATGAAAAATATGTGAGAATGAATGAGGGAGTTGGCTGTCAGAAAATGGTTTGCTTGAAATTGAGTGAGTGTTTGGCATTGATATTTGAAGCAGGAGCAGCAATTGCTAACAAATGCTAGGCCAAGATAGAGGAAGATAACCAGAAGTCAAGAAAGATACCCAGACCTGAGAGGCCAAGGCACTCTTTATTAAGTTCCAGTGAGGCATATATATTCTTAATTCACTTAGTAGCAGTATTCCATTGAATAATTTTATGGAATTTTAAATAATAAGTCAACTACAGAGGTGAGTGAACATATACCTAAACTCTCAAGTAGGGATTGGGTAATAGGGACTAATAAAGTCCAGAGGAACTGGCTTTGATACTAACCCATGGAGTGTTTGGGTTAGTTTATTTCTATATTTGATCTTAATATAATACGTATATTATATAAACATAATATTATATACTATACAAGATGATTATACATGTATATTTAATTTTATCCCTTGCTTAATTTTTTCTATTATTCTTAAATACCTTTTTTCAATTCTTGTAAGAAACAGTGGAATCGGAACTCTGGCTCTTGGTTTATTAAACTCCTCTGATTCTTGGAGGGAGGAAGGATAGTAGTTTGAACTTGGCAGAAACTTCTCTATTATATTTTTGGTATTTCCAAGATTATAGATGCTCCTTTGAGCATCTACAATTAAATGGGTATATAATTTTATGTATTATTCTTCATTGCCAATTGTACATTCACCATAGAACCAAGGAACAGAGAAGCTAATTAAATCCATGCAAGTTGGACCTTTTGTATTATTATGACTTTATTAGTCTTCTCACTTTACATTTGAATTCCATGTCCGCTCATACTTATCTTCATGTACTTTTATGCTGTTATTTTTGGCGATTTTTTTTTAACCAATTCCATGTTTTACCAATGATAAAGATTTTTTTTTTTTTGGTGGTACTCGGGTTCCGGTACCACCAAATGTGTGTGTGTGTGTGTGTGTGTGTGTGTGTGTGTGTGTGTGTGTGTGGGTAATTTTTTTTTAAATTTGGAAATAGGTTTCTTAAGCCAGCGAGGCTGGCTTCGAACCAGCACCATCCTCCTGTCTCTGCCTCCCAAGCACGGGGATTATAAGCGTGCTCCACCATGCCCGGCAATGATAGAGAATTTCAAAAGTGTATGTAAAGTGGTAACCTCTTTAATGGAGGTAGTCTGTCTGCTAAAGTCAAAACAACACTTATTATGTGTCTCTAGATTTGAAATAGATAGGAAGAAATCACGTTAACACATGACCTGATTAATCTATTATCTGGATAGCTAAAAAATTAATGTCCTCAGCCTCTACAAAGTTCATTTATTTGTTTTTCTCAAGGATTTCTTCTTTGTTTTTTTCATTTATTTTTGCAGTACTGGAGATTGAACCCAAGGGCATTCAACTTCTGAGCTATATGCCCAGCTGTATTTTTTATTTTTTATTTTGAAACAGAGTCTCACTAACTTGCAGAGGGCCTCAATAAGTAGCTAAGGCTGGCTAGGAACCTGTAATCCTTTTGTCTCAGCCCCCTAAATGCTGGAATTACATGCATGTACCACTACACCTGGCTTCTTTCTTATTTTTAGAAATAGAAGAGCTGAGGGACGTTGCCAAAAAGACATGTGACCTAAGAAATCTTCAAAAGGTCTGGACATTTTGTTGTTTTCTATTTAGTTTCTGTGACTATAGCATTACGTTGGACTGAGTAAAGATACTTCAGCAAAAGTGAACAGGCCTTATCCAGACCGTAACGCACATGGAAGATTCCATTTCCACAGGAAACCATCCCCCCCAGTGCTATGAGGCCCATAAATCATGAATGCCAAGCATCCCTGTGGACCAGGGTTATACAGCTCAACACCAGGAATGTGCAAGGTGGACCTAAATTTTCTTCAGAAACAAAATTTCACTTCTATAAGAATCAACCAGAATTTTACCTCTACAAGAATCAAAAGCATATTCTTTTTCATTGGGTTTGTTTTTAATTAGGGAAGAGGTTTTCAGAGACAGAACTGGATCTACTCAACAATTTTGAATATTTATACAAGAGAGAACTCCCAGATGGGTGGGAACAAATGAAATCAGGGAGAAACAGGATGGGAGAAAAGACAGAAACAATGAACAATATTCTAAGTAAAAAGGAAACTATAGAAAGCAACAAGCTGGAACTGTAAAAAAAAATAGGGCATAAAGCTATTTGATTAAAATATTTCCAGGAGTTATACATATTTAGGAAGAAAAAATATTCTAATGACACTATCTCATTAATAGGAGCATCTATAATTTTGGCAATACAAAAAGATAACAGAGGAATTTTGATACTATCATTCTTCCCTCCAAGGATGCAAGAAAATTTAAAAAACAAGGGTAAAAAGATGAAGAGGATGGGAAGGAAACTGGCCCTCTGGAGCCAGAGTTCAGATTCGACTGTTTGCTGCAAGCACTGAAGAATAGTTTGCTGGAGAGGTAAAATAGGTTATCTTGGGGCAAAACTTAACCCATTTCCTCTGATTTCTTGGAATCATTGTGATGTACAATGCCTCATTTATGTTTGGCAATACTAACCTTGCTCCTGCTTGGTTAAGAGTACTGTCTTCATAATCCTCTTCCTTTCTGCTGTTTTTTTTTGTTTATTCTCCCTGTGTTCAAACCCCTTTTTGTCCTTCCAACACAAATCAAAATCCTTTCTCTTAAGCAGAGTCCAAATGTCCAAACCCTTGCTGTGGGTCCACATTTTGAAGTGATTAGTCTCTACTATGATATTTAACAGCTCTTTTTTCGCCTGTGCCAGGGCTCTTAGCAGTCAATTCATGTAAGCTCCTGGAAGGAGCATGCCTGATTCATCAAGGCTGGTATTTAATATGCATTTGTTGAATAAATAAGTGAATGAATGGCTGGATGATTAAAAGCTCTGGGTAAAAATACTCAAGGTTTGCAAGAAGAATGTAAAAACTCTGGGATAAAAAGGTCAGCTCAGGAAGTAAGGATTCTTTGAAAAAATTCAATAAGTAAGGGCTAGAATGAAGGCGCAGAATGCAAGTGAAGAGAAAGAAAGTCGTAACTGGTAAAATAAAAATAAAAATAAAAAGTGTAAAATTATGAATAAGACATGGTTAACCTGGACAACCATTGGTGGGGGGGAAGGGGGCGGGGGGGGGAGAGGGCACCAAATATAGTATAAATGTATACTACTTATGTTCAATAAAAAATTGCTAAAAAAATTTAAAAAATAAGTTTCTCTATACCTAACATGTGCTAGAGAAGAAACTGGATCCAGTTACAATTAAAATTAATTTTAAAAAATCCATCTGTGTCAAGACTAAAGGAGGCAGGACACTAAATGAAGAAGTAAGACCTTCCATCATAAGAAAAGCTCTTCTACAAAGAGATGACGATCCTATTGGTAGAGGATATGAATAATTCTAATCAAAAGGCCTTCTGGAGGTGCAATTGAAACTAAAATCAATGGTCCTGAAATCGTTCAATTCGAAAGTAGTAGAAAGAGATGAAGAGTGAGTTGAGACCTAAAGAGGAGGCTGGTCTTTTCTTCTTTGATAAAAAGAAAGTGATAAAGTTGGCTAGCAGAATTACATTATTTATAAGCTGGGGATCAGCTGAATGACAAAATGCATACCTGACATCTTTCATTTTCTCTGTGAAAACCATGAAGAAGAGTACTAGTGGGATATCGTGGGCAGAAAAGTGAATGTTTGCCATCTTTCCACTGGGATCCATTTAATGGAGTATTTAAGTTATTTTATTGAAGAATTATAAGGAGATGTAACTTAGGGTAAATTAAATAATTTCAAGGCCCATTTTTTTTTTGGGGGGGTCTTGGAGATTGAACCCAGATACATTTCTAACTTTGAGTCATACCACTAGTCCGATTTTATTTTTTATTTTGAAGCAGGGTCTCACTAAGTGGCCAAGGGACCTTGCTAATTTGCCAAGGCTGACCTCAAGCCTGTGATCTTCCTATTTCAGCCTCCTTAGTACTGGTATTACAGGCACCTACCATCACACCTTGCCATGAGCCCCCTTAATAAAGAGTGAAAGTGACATGGCTGGCAAGAGAAGAGCTGAAGTATTCTATAATATTTTCTAGGCTGGAAAAGGGAAAAGGAAAGAAATGAAAAAAAAAAAAAAAAAAACAACAGATGGGTAAGAGACACATTTTCAAAAGTGACATGCGGGAATAAAATGTTAGAGTTACTATGAAGGCTTGAAGATTTCAGAGAGGAAGACATTGGGGTTAGATCCAACAGGCAATGTTTAATGTGGGTAGCAGGGGAGCCAGGGGTAAGGGTCGGTGGAATGGAGGAGACAAAAGAGCAACGACACTTTGTATTAGTGAGGCAGGAAATGGAAACCAGACAAGACAGATGCCAAAAGGCCACATTCAATCTGCAGGATGCACAGAAATCAGTGGGTGGTAAGGGAGGAACAAGACAGCATCCTGCAGCAGCGTTATCACAACCAAGGGACCAAAGGACTTGCATAAGGCCTAGAAGAAGCAATGTTGATGCAAACAACTGCAGACATCTCCCTCCAGCTCTACTGGCAACAGGAGCAAGTGAGAAGGCGTGTAGTCTCCAGTTGGGGGTGGTGGTGGAAGAAGCCATATTCTTAGGAAGAACCAGGATTTAGGTAAGACATGAGGAGGAGAAAACTTTCTCTGCAAAGCATAAAGATGCAGAGGGCTCTATATTTGGGTTTTTAAATGTACTTTGAAAGGGATAGAAAGAAGAGATATTATATAAAGTCAGTAGTATAAAGGTGGTCGACTAAGCAAGCAGTACAGTGAGTCTTAAAGAGAAAGTCTTGATGAGGTAGAAAGCCAAGGCGGACTGAATTAGAATGCTGGTTCAGGCGATATTTTGGGGCCTGTTGGCATCCGGTCATCTCTACATTTCAGCCTGGCCAGGTGAGACCTCAGGTGATTTCACACACTTAACATGAAAATGCCGGCAGTCTGCTAAAATGATCTCTCCTTCGATCTGGACATATTCGTGCTTTCCTCTTTCCAGTCTCCTCATTTGTAGAGTTTGTTTACTCTTGAGAGTTGAAAACAAGATTGCACATTCAAATCCACATTCAATTTAAAGCTAAACAGATGTTCCCTCTGCTGGACTTTGCCAAAAAGAATAAATCTTGGGAGATGCTAGTTAGAAACCACCTTACTTATTATTATACTTGATTTGCTAGGACTGTCATGACTTCTAAATAAACAAGAAAAGGGATGCCCAACAACAACTCTCTTAATTGCTGGTATTAATCAGGAAAGCTTTTCTGGAAGATATATAGATCTTCTACGGGTAGACTCATCTAGCAGGATAACTGAATTTCTTCATTCTGATTTTACTTTTTGTTCTTTGTTTTATTATTATTTTTTCTTGAATATATTAGTTTTTATGTGTTGGGGCATATTAACATGTTAAAAGAGTGATTTTGATGTTTTCTAATTTAACATATAGGAAATATTCTCATTTTATAAACATATTTAGCTTCACTTCTAAGCATCTAAAATCTTAATTAATTAAATAAACTGCTTTGAGACTGATTCATAGTTGGTCACATTAGTTGGTAAGTCACTTAAAAAATAGCGACTCTAGGCCATACCCCAGCTCTATTTTTTATTCTTTATTTTGAAATAGGGTCTCACTAAGTTGTGGAGGGCCTGAGAGGTAGAATGACCCTGGGTTCCATCCCCAGTACTGCAAAATGAGTAAATAAATAAACAAATAAATGACTAAATAAATAAATAAGCAAGCTACTCTAAAACTATGATTAAATTCAAGCAAATTAATGATGAAATGATTTTCTTAATAAATATCCATGTATTATGTAACAAAAACAGACCAAAACATAGAAATACCATTTTTTTTTTGGGGGGGGGAGAGTTGTTAATATTTATTATAAAAGGATTTCTCAACTTGAGAAATATTATATCTAAGATTATCTAGGTTTCCATTATTTTTTTCAGAATAATCATAATACCTCCTTAGCCAGGCGTGGTGGTGGCATATATTTGTAATCTTAGCATTTGCGGGAGGCTGAGACAAGAGGATCACAGGTTTGCCAACAGCCTCAGCTACTTAGGCCCTCTAAACTTAGTGAGACCTTGTTTAAAAATAAAGAATAAAAAATAGGGCTGGGGGTATAGCTTGGAGATAAAATGCTCCTGGGTTCCATCCCAGTACTGAAAAAAAAAATAATAATCATTACCTCTTTAAGAAGAGTAGCTTATAAATAATTTCCTATTTGGTAGTTTTAAGACAATGTGAAATAAACTCTTTCTGTAATAATAATGTTAGCCAACAGAAATCTAAGAAAAAAGCACATTCACTTTTTTGGTATGATGGAAAAGAATGGCCAGGGTTTGTGTCTCTCTCCGTTTTCCTATTATAAATAAATTCAGATATTTATATTTTAAAGGTTTTTTGAGAAATATGTATGAACTAAGGAATACATAGCTCTTAGCATAAAGCTGGCTACATATTAAAATGATAAAAGATGACACTGATATTGGTTTTGTTTTTATTGGCATTACTGCTATCATAAGTCAAGAATTTCATTATCTTAATAGTCAGTTGGTTTAGAAATCAGGTTTGGCAGGAAATCTTCATTTATTTCACCTTAATTTTTTCTTTGAAATTACATTGATAAGTCAGTTGGGGTAGACAGTAGGGCCCTAAAGGCATGGGTGAGAAATATTCAACTAACATAAAGGAATAGTTATAAAGGGGGAGGATGGGAGGATTGTTTTTATGAGAAAAGGAGGGAAGGAAGAAATCTGGGGAGCTAATAAAAAATGGGAAGGGAGAAGTACCCATGAGTAGTATGACCCTGAACATTTGGAGAAAGGCTGGGGAAATCTTGCTGTGGCAAAGCTGACAAAGGTAACCATCCCAAGTCCTCATTATATGATCCTGAGTGGGACTTTTGTGAGAAAATTGGAAATGGGGTTCATTTAATCAAAATCAATAGACTGTGGAATAGATAAAGCAGATACGAGCATCCATCATGCCCTCAAAAACTCCAGTGTGCACAGGTTGATCATTGCTTACGCTTATGAGGACAAAGCTTCAGATTTTCAAGGGGTATGAAATGAGCTTGTTTCAAAATAATAAAGGATTCAGCAATACCTGGCTACCTGGCTGGCTTACATCCTTCTTCTTTCTTTTTTATTTTGTGCTAGGGATTAATCCCAGAGCTTCTTTCTTTATGCCACACAAGTATTCTAACCCACTGAGCTACACTCCCAGAGCCATGGGCTGCATTCTTAAGCAAACAAACAAAAAACTAAAAATAATAAAAAGTGGGGTACAAATAACCACCACCACCACAACAACAAAAAGAGTTTAAAATCCACCCCACCCACAGATGAATGAATCACAAAACTATGGGATATGTACACAATTGAATTTTACTCAGCCATAAAGAAGAACAAAATTATGACATTTGCAAGGAAATGGATGAAACCAAAGAACATTTTGCTAAGAGAGATTAGTCAGTCACAAAAAGTAAAAAACCGGGTGCTTTTCCTAATGTTCAGAAGCTAGAGAGAAAATAGGCCTTAGGAGAAACTCTAGACAAAGAAGGAGAAACCGTAGATGTACAGTAAGTTGACCCAACTGAGGAGAATGGGACGGGGGAAGAGAGAAATTCTCTACTGTTCATGATGTACATTCACAAACATATCAAAGTCAGTCACTAAGTCAAACACGAGACAAATGGAGGGGGGAGGGAATGGGGTGGAATTGGGGAAGAGCTAAGGAAGTCATGTGTGCATGTAGGCCTCTACCATCTTGTAGCTATTAAGATGTCTGACTACAATGCATCAATAAAAAAATTATATCCAAAAAATATCATTCTAAATTTTAATGCTTCCCATTCATTGGAAAAGCAATATATGAAGGGGCTTATCATTGAGAAAAAAAATGCAAGAATTTTCAGAAGGCAAATAAAATTAATGTAATAAACAGGTCAGAAGTACATTTTCTTGGGTATTGGCGAAAGAAAACGGCAAAGTCAAACACAAAGAAATGGCAATATAGATATTAGATCACTCTAAAGTTTTATATCTCAATTTTCTTGACCTTCTCCTACAGAATTAATGGGTCCTGACTGCTTTATCATAGATTTCCTTTCTCTTTGGGGCAAGGAGACACTCCCTCACTAACTCACAGAAAAGTGACAGTGCTTCCTAAAAATATTAACTACAGGGTTTTCTTCTTGAATTTTGTTCCTGTCTCTCTTGTTCTTTTGCCTAATAGAACTGTCTTTCTTAAATATTATACAAAAATAGTTGGGAGATAATTATATTTAAAGTGCTTTGAAAGATAGGTACAGTGGCACAGGTCTGTAATCCCAGTACTTTAGAACCTGAAACCAGAGAACCTCAGGTTTGAGGCCAGCCTCAGCCATTTAGCTAGCCTCTATAGTAAGACTCTGTTTAAAAATAAAAAGTATGGGTAAGGGCTAATTGGGTGATGTGTCCCTGTATGTCTCTAACATCTTGTATCCTGTTAAGATGTATGACTACAATGCACCAATAAAAAAAAATAAAAAGTAATTTTAAAAAGTGTTATGAGTTTTAAAATTATATACACATATATGTTTATATGTATATGTATATATCCTCTTTAACAAATTTATACATTCTTACAAAAAATAAAAATATGTGAGTTTAAATTTCTTAGAAATATTCAAATCATAATTAAAAGATATTAATAAAAAGAGAGAGATTTAAAAAATTATGTAGGCCGGGTGTGTAATCCCCACACTTGGGAGGTGGAGACAGGAGGATCATGCTGGTTCAAAGCCAGTCTTGCTGGCTTAAGAGACCTGTTTCCAAATAAAAATATAAAAATAGGTCTGGAAGTGTGGTCTGGAGGGTTTCTGGGTTTCCAGGAACCCCAGTACCACACACACACACACAAAAAAAAAAAAAAAAAAATGTAGGGGGGAATCAACAACTAAACTGACTTAAGGCCAAAGGAAAAATTAAATCAATAGTTATAATTAAGTATAGATTGTAGTGAGAAGAATATATAAACTGAAGACAAGAGCACATTTTTTGTGGGTTTTTTTTTTTTTTGTCTCTTTTTGTGGCACTGGAGATTAAACCCAGGGGCTTTACACATCTGAGCTATGTGTCCCCAGATATATTTTATTTTTATTTTTATGTTTGAAATAGCATTGCACTAAACTGATGAGGCTTTGCTAAGTTGCTGAGGTTGGATTTGAACCTTTGATCCTCTTGTGTCAATCTCCAAAGTACTGAGATTACAGTCCTGTGCAGTCACGCCCAACTTGTGTGTGTATGTGTGTGTGCGCGCGCGCGTGTGTGTGTGTTACTCTTTTACTGCTCAGCTTTCATGTTTCTTTCTCAATGATAACCCACATTTTCTTTGAATATACTTCTCTCCTCAATTCCCAAACACAGCCTTAGAATGAGATCAGCTCTAGCTACACAGAATTCATGTATCTGGATCCCTTATCCAGAAATGGATATAAATAATAATATTAGAGCCAATGAACCCGTGAGAAGCTGTTTGTGAGGTCATCTGTGACTGCCACTCTGCTACCATGATGGTAAGGACCTAGGTTTGTCAGTTACAATGGTCTACATTGTTGGAGGGATTAGAAATTAGTACAACCACTTTGGAAAACAGTATGGAGGATCCTCAGAAGAATGGGAAAGAATCTCCTCTATGATCCAGCAATACCATGTCTGGGTATTTACCCAAAAGAATGAAAACAAAACTACCAAACCAATGCTTAAGTATCTATGTTCATAGCCACACAATTCACAATAGCCAAACTAGGAAACCAGCCAAGATGTCCATCAACAGATGAATAGATTACAAAACTATGGGATATGTACACAATGGAATTTTACTCAGCCATAAGAAAGAACACAATTATGTCATTTACGGTGAAATAGATGGAACTGGAGAACATTATGCCAAGTGAGTTAGTAACAAAAAGTAAAAATCAGATGCTCCCCCTAATATACAAAAACTAGGGAGAAAATGGGTCATAGGAGGAACTCTAGACAAAGGAGAAACTAGAGATGAGCAAATAAGGCAACCTAACTGAGGGGAATAGAAAGGAAGAAGAGGAAAATGTTCAAATGTACTTGATGTACCTTCACAAACATATCAAAGTCAATCACTAAGCCAAACATTAGAAGGAGGGAGGAGGGAGGAAATGGGGTGGGAAATGGGGAAGGGCTAGATGAGTGATGTGTGCATGTACGCCTCTACCGTCTTGTCCCCATTAAGATGTTTGACTAGAATGCACCAATAAAAATAAAAAAAGAAATGCAGATAAATACAATATAAATAAAAGGTGTTTGGTAACAGCGTTGGCCTCAGGTTTTCCCATCCTTTTTCAAGATATGGGAAAAGAGAAAACATGATTTCATTTTCTTAAGTGAAATCAATTTCATTTGAGATTGAATTAATTTGACCTTAGCACTTCACTATTCTTTTGCTTAAGGAAGTCATAACAATTTGAAAAGGAAAATTAGGATAGAGAGAATAAGTGAGAAGAAAATGTGCATCATCAGCTAAGAGGGAATTGGCCAAACATGTATCTGACCAGGGCTACAGTGGGCCTCTGTGCTTTGCTGGTTTGGCATTTCATCTTCTCTTATCCTGCCAATAAAGCTTAATTGCTGATGGAAACATCTCCAACATTAAGAGTTGGCTATCCATGTTAAACATGTATCCAAATCCAATTTGCCTAAGTACTTAGCATATTTTCACCACTATTTGGAGTAACTCAAGAACATTTCATAATTAAGAGATTAAGCAGAATTTTTGGAACTCTCTTCAGAAACCCACATGGGGAATGAACACTATCATTCTGTGTCTACCTTGTAACTAAAAATTCATCTCAGGACATGCCATTCTATCACCAGACTTAAATGTTAATTATTAACAAACTAGAACTTTACCATATAATTAGGCCCCGAGAAGAAATCAGAAAAATTCTGAGAAATGGATCTATTTTAGTATTTATAAAAGAAAGAAGAGAGTGTAAGACTAGCACTGAGTGGATAGGCACCAAAGGTGTAAAGTTCTGTGGTAGAGTCTTAGAAGAGCCTAAGAAGAAAAGAACATAAAATAGAAATGAATGCAGTAAGGATGAGATATTGGATAATCACAAGCTAATCAACTGATTTACACTGACCCTTCAAATAATACTCAATACTGGGTCCAAGGTATCTTGACGCTCTGTTTATTCTATCATACTTCTTCTCAAAATTTTAAAATGTTACTAAATCTTCAGTTTTTCTACATTCCACTTATGTACCCCTTCTGTTAATATTTGGAACTAACTTTAATAATTTGTATGTGGTACTTGTGATGAAACACCTTATATCTAATAATGGCCATATAATTATGTTGAATTTTATAAGTTATTTTAAGTACCAAATGCTACAAGAAAATGTAGTTAAATCTGGGTATAACCAGATCTTTAAAAACCATTTAAAAAAAGACTTTGCTGTGGATTCATTTTTCACGTTTACTGGGAATTAAAAGCAGAGACATTCTACCTCTGAGATACACCCCCGAGTTTATTTTAATTTTTATTTTGAAACAATCTTGCTAAGTTATTGAGCGCTACTGGAGTTAAACCTGTGATCCTCCTGTCTCAGCCTCCCAAGTACTGGGATGACAGGTGTGTGCCTGGTTGTGGATTCATTTTTAATCAGTATCTTCCAAATTATATTCCAGGGAAGGGTGTTCCATGCTTCTGTGCTTCTCTATATAGGAGTTCCGCATATAAAAACATTGTAAAAAAATGAATTTAAAAGACAATAGAGCAAACCAAGATAAGCAGATTTATTTTTGTCTTCCTCCTCCATTTCTTGAATTCACTAATTTTGTCCCTTGTAGGACGGCTCAGAATCATTAATGTCTAAATGTTTGTTTTGTTTCTCTCAGTGTTTCTAAGATGACAATATATTTGATAGGATAAATCCCAAGTGGAAGGAAGCTAATAACTTTTTTTGCAATACTAAGTACCTCTTAAGACTGAGAAACATTTTGTATGGGGCTTGGTTTCAAATTTGGCTTTATCTTGGAATTACCTGAAAAGATTTAACAAACTTTAAATGGGATGTCCCATTCAGAAATATCCTGATTTAATTGGCCTGATGTATGAAGTGAACATTAGGATATTTGGTTCTCTATGGTGATTCTAATATGCTACAAAATTTTGAATTTACTACCCTAGTGGATGTTTAGAAATGGCGCTTCAGTGCGTTCCCTAAGAAAATATATATGACCAGTAATCTCAGTACTTGGGAGGGAGATTTCAGGTTTGATACCAGCCTCAGAAACTTAGCAAAGCCCTCAGCAACTTAGTAAGACCCTGTTTCAAGATAAAAACATAAAAGGCCTGGGGTCTGAAATTTGGAGTTAGAATGCTCCTGGGATTACACACAAAAAAATATTTAAGTGATAAATTCATGTCATCTACTCTGAATTTTAGTTAGGAGATTTATCCCATAAGATTTCATCTTACATTAAGAACAAGGAAATAAAACAATAAAAAATACTCCCTCCCTTCAAAGAAAAAGAAAGAGAGAGAAAGAGAGAGAGAGAGAGAGAGAGAGAGAGAGAGAGAGAGAGAGAGAGGAGCTGAATGCAAAAGATAAGTTAATATAGGCTTAATAATTTCTTCCCAATTTTACAAATGATTAATTTCGAGGGCAGTGAGAGAAAGACAGAAGGAAAAAAATCGTATAGCTGTCCTCATTAGCAAGGCATCGTTAATCTGTGGACAATGAATGTCAACTTGGGTGTGAAATTGGGGACTCAGCAGAGAGCTTTGTTTCTGGTTTTATATGTTTTATAAATACAAACAGTGAATAATCAGGATTAGATGCTGCCAGTTATGAAAACCCTCAATATACAAATACAGTATAATCCTCTTAGCCGTTATTGACACCAGGAGAAAATAAAAAGGGCCAATTCAGTTACCATCCTAATTGCTAGAGGCTCAAGGGAATGTATTTGGGACGCAAAAGCTTATTGCATGGTGTGATATAAATATATGAGTATTCGTGTATTTTAGAAATGGAGCTTTAACTCATGACATTAGCCAAAGCTCTAATATAGCCATGTAAGAAAGACTGGGAGCACTTCAAACTCTTGCATTCCTGCACTTAGGTTTATACTATCCTGGTTCCCTCCTTTCCAGATCAGGAGATAAAGAAGGTGCTCTTATACTGGTTTTAGACCTCTAAAATTTTAAAAGTTATCTCCAGAACTATAATGATTTAGATATGGTATGTCATCCTAACTGTCATGGAAACAAGGTAGCAATGCCAGAAGCCAGGCTTGGTTGCTAAGGAGGGGTTCCTGAGAGTGTGGCCTCGGGGATTATATGAATCTTCTTACCCCTGCTAGCTTTCTCATCTTCTGGTTTCCATGATGTGAGAACAGAGCCGCCTCCCCCCATCTGCCTCCCACAGCCATGCTCTGAGCTCTAAAGAGCCAGCCTGACAAAGACTGACCTGTAAGATCTCCTAAAGACTATGATCAAATAAATCCTCCTTGTTCTAAGTTGTGTGGTCAGTTTTCTTGGGTTATTGCAGTGATATTGTTAAATGAGAAAATGAGATAGTGGAATTTTTCAGAATAGTGCATAGATTCAGATAGAGATTTACTGACTTCTTTCTAAGAAATATAATCTTATAGTCATTTCCAATCTTGGTCAAAATCTGTTGGTCTTTTAAAAGAATCATGCAAAAGGGTCATAAAATAAAAGTCAAATGTTATAGAAATCTGGAAGGAAAGAAGGATCCTGAATTATAAATCATAATTAATATCCTGGTACTTTAATTTAACTACCAGTGTAATCCTTTTCTGTTCTTTAATTTTGTCTTCTCTCCATTTGCATACAAGCCTGTGATTGGCTGATCCGCTTAGCATAGTACTTGTCAAATTTACATGTGTGTTCCTCAGAATTACCTGGAAGAATTAAAAAAACAAACAAACAAACAGATTTTTGGATTCATTAGATCTAGGCTGGGACCTAACATTTTGCACTTGGAATAAGCTCATGGGAGGTGCTGATACTTCTGTTCTAGAAAGACGTTTTGAGAACCAATGACTTAGAGAACTAAAAATGTTAAGTCAGGAATTTGGAATCTCAGGCAGAGAAGAAGATGCTCTACTAAGACAATTTTAATGTCTTGTCTAGCTCTCATGGTAAATCACTCCTGAGTATTATCCTTATCTTCATTTACAGATGAGAAGGCAACTCTGGGGAGGCTAAACAGAGCTTTAAAGTTTATGCTCATTCTTAGACTACCTGCAGCCTGCCCAGGTGAAGAGTGTCCGTTGATTTGTCAAATCCTCATGTCTTCTTGTTCTGTCTAGTCTCTCAAGAATGGATTATGATGAGGAAGAGGCCAGGAGCAGAACCCATTGCAGAGGTAAACACAAAACCACCTTGCCATGCTGTTGCGGACAAGAACGCGTCAGCTGTATACTTGTTTGGATACGTAAATATTTAAAAAACAAAATAATGATTCTAGGAAAGAGTCAGAGAAGCTGATGTGATTTTCTTTGGCCAAATAAAGTAATGGCATCCCAGTGTTAGTGAGGTACTTTAAGAGCTGGGTCCTGTACAAATCAATACACTATGATATCCCATGGAATTAATTCTTCAAATAAACCTGAATTCTAAATGGCTTAGATGACAAACACAAGTGTGGATTTTAAGGTGACAGAGACCTTTTAAAGTATATGCTGAGGGAAAGATAATTCAACTGAGTTCAGAGGATTAAAAAAAATACACCACTCAAATCTTGCCTGAATGAGCCAAGTTCAAAAGCTAAACAATCTTTAAAAACATCTACTAATCATCATTTCCTAAAAGAAGAAACATAACAGGGAGCTCTGTTTGCATGAATATTAAAAGAATATTTAAAAAAAAACAGAGTGGTTGCTTACTTTACATTTATATCCAGTTTTATAATAGGAAAGATCAATGGGGAAAAATCTCTTTGAGAGTAAGGAATTCAAACACTCACATCCACAGACAGGAACAAGAAAACAGAAAGGCCTTCCAAAGACTAATTGATATTTTATTCCTATGAATACTGTTCATCTGTAACAATTTCCAATGTCATTTAGAAAACAATCGTTAAACCCCTTATGGGCTGTCAGGTTAAATTAGGGCAAAATCAACAAGAGGGAGAGAAGGCAAACTTTCCTGCAGGCTGAAAGGCTGCCTTGTTTGATTGTGGCTGAAAATCCTATTTAAGAAAGCTTTCCAATGTGCCCACTGGCTGGCTGCTTTTCTTCAATAATCCCTCAATATAATAGCGGACCACTCACAGATTGGGCATGGTGATTTTCTGTTTTGTTAATAAAAATGAGCTAAAGGCCTTGACCTGCCCTGGTTATCATGGTTATCATTTACAATGACAGTGGGGCACCAGGATGCCTGTCTTCTAGAGACTTTGTACAAGGCATGATGCAGGCTATTGATGGATGCATGAGAAAAGGAGTCAAAGTTGCTGAGCCATTGTGACCAGAGTGTGTTTGTAGTAGTAGTAGTAGTAGTAGTAGTAGAGTGTGTGTGTGTGTGTGTGTGTGTGTGTGTGTGTGTGTGTGTAGGAAGTGGAAATGAAAAGGGTTAAAACTTCTTTCAGAAAGTGACAGTGAGAACCAAGTGTCCTGATGTTAGCAACATAAAGGAGCACAAAGGCCCTTTAGAGAGAGTAATTAACAGCTGAGACCTTTCAGAGCAGCGGTAGTGTGGAGGGCAGTCCTGTTTCTAAAAGACTCATTGTCAGTTCTATCAATATTTGACATTATTTCATGAAAGGCACATTAGCCCATAATTATACTTTCTTTCATTTTCTTGTTCACGAGTTTATTATTTATTTTTCCTAACCCATTCAGAAAGCTCTGCACTTAATTTCTTATTCGATTTCTAAACTATTTCTTAATTCTTGAGAGTCTTTTTTCTTTTAAGGCAAAGATCATGTTTCTAGTAACCGACATTTTGCTAGATACATTACCTTTGCATATAGATATAATCTAATTAATCAATGAATATTTGCCAAACACTACCATGGGCCTGATACCACTGGATAATGGAGAAATAAGAAAAATGATCATTAGTCCCTGCTCTAAATTAGTTTATAGTCATCATTCTAAAGGAAAAGAAACAGAAGTAAGCTGAAAATGGTGGTTCAGTTCTTAATGTTATGATAGAGATACACCCAGATACCTAAAGTAATAGAAAAGGGGGCAACTCTATGACAAGACAGACACAGAAAGAAGAAAAATGCATCTTCAACAAGAGAAGGTTAAAGAGAGAAATCACACTGGGCAGAAGCATCACTCAGATTTATCCTATTTCTACATATGCAAAGACCCCAGAGGCAAGGGCTTATCCTGGGAGCTGAAGGCAGTCTGGTACGGATAGATCCAGAGCTGGTACAAGATGAGCCTGAAGAAGCATTCGTCTATATCAGAAAGGTTATTATGACAGTCGAAGGACTGAGGATGATTCTGTTTTGAAGGCCACAGAATACTGTGGAACAAGTCCTGTTTGTTTTAGGAAGATGGCTCTGGGGGATAGAGAATATGAACTGAGGTGAGATATGCCTTCAAGAAAGGCCAGGTAGATGAATGATATGCTATTTTTTTTTTTTGCCAAGAAATGATAGATAGCTAGAATAACTGTTAGTCCTGCTAGAGAAATTCAGGCACCTGAATATGCTAGCATCACCTCTGCAATTTTTCTTGCACACTTGTTTGAAGTAATAGTCTATGCTGAAATTTATAAGTGAGGCTGAGTTTCTCTTCAAATACCATTTGTTTTCATAAAAAATTGAATTTACAGCTGGCTTCCACGGCGCATGCCTGTAATCCCAGTGCTTAGTAGGCTGAGACAGAATGATCTCAGTTTCAAAGCCAGGCTTTGCAACTTAGCAAGACCCTCCGCAATCTGATGAGACTTTGTTTCAAAATAAAAACATTAAATAAATAAAGTAGAGCTGTGAGTGTAGCTCAGAGGTAAAACAAACCTGGCTTCAGTTCCCAGTACCCTCCTCCCCACACACAACTGAGCTTGGAGTACAAGGGATAAAAATAATAATATAGATGTTCCCCCCCAAGAAACCTCTAGGAACCTACAATCTTAAAGATAATAAAGTTGGTGGAGTCTGCATCTATAATATCAGAATCAACACAACAGGTGGCTCTGAGAATTTTCCAAATAAATTTACATGGCAGTGTGAGTGGATGAATCAGGAGATTCCTGGCAATGGCGGACAGCTGGGGATGAAGAGGCTGCAGGTGCTGCAGCGGAGACTTTCCAGGTAGAGTCATCATGAGCAAAGGGGAAAGAAAGTGTTGCCAGAAAACATCTCCTCCCAATAGCCATGAAAACACGGTGATTCAGGGTGACAGGAAGAAAAACAGCCTTGGAAGGGGCTCAAGGACTGGGCTGCTCAGGCCTCCATCACAAGACAGATGAGTCCTTCTCTTCAGTAGCCTTTGAATTGCGGTTCCTGACTGGAGAGGGGTGGGAAAAAGGCACAGAGAAGAGTCGCTATTTCCCAACATTTATTTAATTATTGCACGCCTTGCTCTCCAAAAGAACTTAAGGCAGCTTCCAAAGATGTGTAAAATATTGTAGTGTCAAGTGAGTGAGAAGGAATGAGGCAAAGGGAGAGTGTGTACAGTGAAGTGTGCAAACAGACCAATAAAATAAACACCATTAACACTTTATCAGAGTTAGTTAGCAATGAAGTATGTAAGCCATTGTGTCCGCCAGGTAAGAAAATAAACTTGTATGGAGGACAGTGATTCCCAACAGGGAGGCAAGAGAGATGTTTCTCCCGTGAGCCTGAAAGAAACAAACACTATAATATCAGGAACAACAGACATCCAGTAAGCAAAGTTCCAAGGCTATTTATCATAGTGTCCTTCAAAATAACAGAATGGCATTGAGCCAAGGCATACTTTATGAAAAGCTGTTTTTCCTGGGGGCCAGTGGGATAGAGTCATCCAGCTAAAAAAGCTTTCTCAGCTTAATCTGGGGATACAATTTAGCATTACCAGGTTAGTGGATCTACTGCATAATGACCACATATTCCTCCCAGAATATAACTTCTCTCGTCCAGGGTCTGAAAGGTAGAACAGTGGCAGAGATTTTGGAATTGTACTACTTCTTGACAAGTACTTGAGGTACACACATGTGTTTTCACCACCAGTGGAATTTGGTATTAGAGAGAGAATCTCAGCTGGAAGATGCTAAGAAGACTTTCAGAGAATGCACTGACATGCTTGAACATATACATGCCTTTATCTAGAGATTAGCTACAGGTAGAACAATATTCTCTTAAAAATAATGTTATATGTGCTCTCCTATAGGACCGAAATGGCAATAACACTGTAGACTGTATTTTTGTGCCATGATTGATAGTCTTAATACGTACCTCACCACAGAACTATCTCTATAAGCCAACCATAAACATTCTGCGATATATTGGTTGCAAGTTTGAAGGTTGCTATTAGAAAAGATAACTTTAGATCCACAAATCTGATCTGTATCCAAAAATTAGGTAGTAGAAATAATTTTCTGATCAGGTAAGTCCCAGTATTAATTATTAAGACCATATCCTTACACGTAAGACTTAAAAATGTTAACCTCAGCCAGGTGTGGTGGAACACATCTGTAATACCAGTAATTGGAAGGGGGAGGCAGGAGGGTCGCAGGCTGGAGGACAGCCTCAGCAAGTAATGACACTCTTATCAACCTAGCAAGATGAAGTTTCAAAATATAAATAAAATTGGGCTAGGAGTGTAGCTCGGAGTGAGAATGTCCCTGACATCAATCCCCAGTACCACTAAAATAATTAACAATGACCTTTAATTTTAGGCAGAAATTTGATTCAAAAATTTTTTTGCATTGTAGTCATACATCTTAGTGGGGTACAAGATGGTATTACACATACATGCACACAGAAATTTGTTTTTGTTAGATTTTTAAATTATTTTATTGGCTCATCATAATTATATATCAGAGTTAACTGCAACATGTGAAAAACATGTTAAAAGCACACAGCACTTGGTGTATTATGCAGGAATTTGCATAAAGTCTAGAATAAGCAAGAGAAGGGCCAGGTGTCTTCACTACAAAAAAAAATTGCAATAATAAAATTAAAGAGCACAAAGACCTAGCCTGGATCCCTGTGATAGAGCTGACCAGGGAGCACGGATGCAAAGTATTTGTAAAAGTAGAAGCTACTTTAAAAACTCAGTACTGCATGTGGGATAAAATGTTCCAAAATATTTCTGAGGTTTTAAGCATACTTGACTGGAAGAAAAATGGCTCATGGATTTACGAGTATCCATCCTCCTCCAAGCTCAGTTGAATGTTAAATCAAATGGTTCTCACCACGAACAAGAGTTATGCTCCAAACCACTTCAGAGACCCTAACAATCTTGAACGTATAGCTATCTCAACTTTGGAAATCTTAGCTTAGAAAATTCATAGAGATTGAACCCTAGGAAAGTGTGAGAAGAAACTGGCTCAGAGGAAAGATTATGAGATGGCCATTGGGATTTCAGGTTTGAATTACCAAGGGGCCAGTTATAATGGCTGGAGTAAATGAGACCCATCTAGGAAGTAGCTAAAAATACTAGGATGGAAATTAAAACAGAGGAAATGATTAGAAATATGTTATTGTCAATATGCTTTATCTTAGGATGTGAGACTAACATGCACCAATAAGAGCACATTAAAATATATCACTTTGGAAGTCATCTGTTAAGGGATAGTTAAAGGAGAGGAGGAGATGACATCTTTGAGGAACAGAATAAACAGAATAAAGCAATATAAAGTATACTAAGGACAGCAAACTAAAATATTTGAGATAGACTCTACACATTTTATTAAGTAGAGGAAAAGTCACCAATGTGTAAGTATATATTGAAAAGTATAAGTATATATTGAAGAACATATATTGTGGCATAGAAACTACTTAATGCTGTAAGACCACCGAAACAGGCCAAGGCAGATGAAATCAAGAACACAGAAGGAAGGGCTAGCCTTGACAAAGAGGAGCCAAGGCTTGACCAAACTGAATAATAGGCAGAGAGGAAAATGGAAAGGCAGACCTTGGGAGTGTAAGTAAATGTTTGACTATGTCATTAAATGTGGTATTCATGTTCCTACAAGGGAGGACATCATCATTTTTTGAGTAAAAATGTTATGTCTTGTGTTTGGAACTTGAGATGGACAGAAAATTTAAAAAAGCTGAAGAAATGCAGATGTGAGTGAGGGTCCAGCTGGGTTTATAAAGAACCAATCTGTTCTTCCTTAGAGAATGACAGTGTCAATCACATGTTATGAATCAATCCACATAAAATACTAAGTGTACCGCCTAGAACACAGTGTTCTTTGGGTATGTACATTCATCTTTGCATTCCTGCTCAATTTCACATTTTATTTCATATTTATATTTTATCAAGACCATTCAGTCTTTTGTTATATATTTGTCAGGCAATATTATAATTGTCTTATAGATAAATAAAGAACTCCTGAGAACTTTTCAAATAACCTTTAGTTAGCTGGCAGCTATTTACAAAGCCATAATATTCCCAATTAAGCAATTTTCAAAGATTAATAACAATTATCAGACAAGGCCACTTGATAACTGTGGGGAATAAAATGCAAAGAATTTCTGCAAACCTAAAAGGAACTGAAAACTTCCCTTTCTGTCTAACATCGGTGACCTCTCTACCTTGGCCAATGACAACTCTAACTCTGCTTATCTCCTCTTCTAGAAAACATTTGCTAAGAAACACAACCATTCAATCACCCTTCACTTCCTGAAAGCAGCCTACTGAGGATATCTTGTCCCTTCCTTAAGCCCTCCCAAAGTCACATAGCATAAATTCATGTCTCACAATAAGAACCAAACTTCCTCTCGTAATATCCTCCTTTGTATTATCTGATATACCTTTCTCCCTCAATTCAGCAAGCTAGTAAATCTAACTTTGTGCATTCAGTTGGTCTCTGGGCTTTTTTGGTTTGTAGGATAGAGGCTTCTGGAACAAGTATTTTTAAACATCTCAATGGTTATTACCAGGTCTATATATTTAATTTGCTCATTTATGAGTGAAATTCACATTGCTTGAATCCAGAGTCCTGAGTTTTCCCAGATCTGAGTCTGTTGGATAGACTGCTGAACTTAGCAATGGCAGGCAAAAAAATTAATGTATGCCTTACAGGGGCCCCAGTCCACCATTTCACTAACAACTGACATTGTTTTGCCACCGACTGTAATAGGACCAGTTCATGTTATTCAAAGGACACCACTGGTTTAAAATCTTTTCAAGTTCTTTTGTTTCCATTTGTAAAATATTTGATGTGAAGTGATTATAGTGTTGGTCTTGGTATCAATGTCAGTCAGCTGATAGCTTTTCCATCAATACTTAATCAAAGGAAATTCATAGGGAACGCAGCAAAGTGCATGGTTAAGGTGCAAGGGCAAAAGGGCTGGCCTGATAAGAAATAGCGTGCTACTTGTGATATTTTACACATTATCAAAATGAATAAAAACTTAGATCATAGAAAAGAAGGAAGAACAAGTAAAATCTTGGGAGGCAAATGGACTTTAAAATGATTGATTTGGTAGACTTAAATATTGTTTATAGCTTAGGAAAACAAATTATGTCCAACAGCAAGAGAGATTTTATTTTAAGCAGAAAACAGAAAAAATATGTAATAACAATATATATGTCTTGTGAAAGTTGGACTTAATATCAACATGCAATTTAAGATGTATTGCAATATGGTCCAAATTTAGAATGCATTATGTCAATTCCATAAACTGGGAGAGACTGGAATTCTCATAGTGAATCAACTGGGAAAACTGTAGGTTGCTTCAGGTGCTGGATGCAAGGAACAGAATACATCATTTCACATTCGATTTCAATATGAAAAATAGCAAAAGCAGCAGTCGATTGGTTGTTGAGATGGTGACCTTCTAGATAATGAATTCACATAAAATTTAGCAAGGCCTTTAGACTACAAACTCAATCAAAAGGTCCAAGTCATTTCTATAAAGAGATATGATGCTTTAAAAATTCTGCCTTGGGCTGGAATGTAGCTCAGGGAAAAAGTGCTTTCAGGCAAGCACAACACCCTGAGTTTGATTCCCAGCATACACACACACAAAAAATAAATGAATAAATAAATAAAATTCTGCCTCAAAAGCCAGGATGTTGAGATGTAGGGAAATATTCCAAATTCATCATTGCTATCTCTGTCACAACACAATCATCGCCATCATCATCACCAGTGTTATTATCAATAACATCTTTACATTAATAACATTCATGTTCCTAATATATAAGTGTATCTTTAAAATTATGAATATCCGAAGACTGCCACTAAAATTTTACTGAACTATATCACTTTCAGCAACATTTCAAAAGTTCTAGAAAATTAGAAATCCAAAACACATCTAACAATAATTTTATGTATTTCTTTAGTAGATTATTTCTGCCTGCATGTGTTAGGAGGCAAAACCAGACTGATGTTTTATTTGTGTTGCTTTTTTGCTCATGCATTATGAATATTATTTTTCACATTGTCATAAAATATTTAGAATTTGTTACATTAATTCACCTAATAATATCATAAGAATTCAGTCAATAGAGGAGATATGAATGATCTCCTTTAATATTTTCTCTATTTACAGATATTGGGTTTACCAACTATTATAAAACACTACTTTGTTTTAAAGTTTTGATCTATCATAGTCAATGGGAAGATAATGATACTTGAAAAAATCACCAACACACTTTCATGAATGCATAGAAAGGAATTCGTCATTATTTAATGTTTCTTAAGAGTCAGGTACTTCCACTCCCTGGGTATTGTGAATGTAATTTCAATTGATCCTCATATTCTTTGTTGTACACAGATAAAGAGGTGCTAATGTCATTATTATCTACATTTTAGGAGAGGAAAAAGCAAGCGTCCGGAAATTGAATAAACTCTCATCGTTAGATAATTATGAAATTGCAGGAACAGGAATCTCATGAGGCCTCTGGGCTCTAAAAGCCATTTCTGCTTTTTATACCATGCATCTTCCTAGTTAGATCTGTGTGTATGTGAATGAGTGAAAATGGTACTTGTTGGCAAAGTTTTAGTTAAGATCAACACATAGTCAAAATCATCTTTCATGCTATCTTTTTATGAAAACTTTTTAGTACATAAACTTCCCTGCTTCGGCTGGCATCTTGTCATTTATGCATTTTTTTAAAACTAGGAATTAGGACCTTTGTACATCCAAGTGGAATTTGTGAAAGACTTACAAAATTCAGCACTATATTAAAAGCACAACGAAAATCCCAGCAAATCAACACACTGTTGTGAGGAGCAGAGCTCACAGGCAGTACACCCCATCTAATTCCAATTGTCTTGATAACCACGACCAAAAGCAAGGATTAAGTTATTTGTTTCATATTGTCAGTTCAGAAGAAGTAGACCCATTCATTTGGAGAGAGGTGCTTTGTTGAGGCTCTGAATTTAACTATCAGCTCATCCTTTGCTTCTTTATCTAAGGGACACTGGGTAAAATAATGGACTGGTGATCTCAGAAAAGCTAGGAATGATTTTTAAATGTTTTGAGTTATAGGTCATCAAGAAAAGGTTAAGGCATTAAATTCTAACTCAGAGAAAGCATTGTAACGGGGACGTACAATTATATGGTTCTGGCATTTTTCCTTTCTGATAAACTAATTTAACATAGTCTAGAGAAATGTTAACATGTCTGTTAAGTAGCATCAGTGGTCCCAAGCTTGCCTCCGGCAAGTGTTGAATCATAATCAATTCACGGTTGGATTCTTTGACAGGAGCCTCAGCCCACTTTGTGCTGTTGATTAAAAAGGGGGCCGCGTGCTCTCAGGATCAGATGTTCCTATTTGTGCACATGCAAGTAGCTTACTTCAAAATCTGCTGCTGCCTTCAAAGTGCTCTCTTCCTCTGTTGCTGATTATGTAGGCTCTACCCTTTTGCCAGTAACTAAGGTAAGCAGTGACACCAGGTGCTTCTGCTACGGTGTGCATCCCTTCCCCTGCAGAGTGCAAAACAGATCTAGTACTCAGCTTCGCAGCGACCCAGAGGAAATGGAAGAGCTAATATTGGTCCATCAAAAGTAACTGTGGTCGACATTATCAAAATCAACAGTGACAAGACCACTCCAAAGGGTGTAACCAAGATGTAAAATATTCTCTTTCTACAAATCCTTTGAGGTTATGTATTTTTTTCCCCTCTGAATTTCTAATAGCATAGTGCTCAAAAGCTTACGGAGAAGACATTGTTTAAACAGAGCATATATGTGAGTTTCCTAGATGATGGTCCCCTCTTACTGGTACCTGGAAATAAAACCTAGAAGAACTGACATATGTTGAGAATGTGAAAGATACGAATGTACTTAGGAGTATTAATATATCAAGACTCCAATCTTATGCCATACAAGCGAGATCACTAAGGGATTTCTTTTTCTAACCCTGTCTCAATCCTTACTACCCTTGATGGCTCACATTTCTCTACCTTTTGTAAAATTTAAAAACAGCCAAGATAAGCATTTTAAGGAAAGGCACTTCAAATCTTATAAATAATGTCAACAAAAAAGGAAAAAAATATATAAATATATAATGTATATAAATATACAACATATAAGTGTATATAAAATTCTGTGTAGCAGTGTTCAAAAATAACACAATAGCAGAAATACAGAACCAATCTAGGAGTTCTTCAACAGAGGAATGGATAATTGAAAATGTGGTAAATACACATGAGGGAAATTTACTCAGCCATAAAGAAGAATAAAATTATATCATTTGCAGCAAGAATGAATGGGAAAAGAAGAATAGGATGCTAAGTGAGATGAGCCAGTCTCAGAAAGTCAAGGGCCATTTCTTCTTTCTCAGATGTGGGAGCTTGAACAAAAATAGGAAGCAAAAGGGACTTCAGTCAAATAAGGGGAGAAAATATAACAGTGAAAGGGGATTGGTGAGGAAAGGGGGAGGAGGAAAACGAAGAAGGTGGAGGGGAAGAGTTCAGATAAAGTCAGCTCCTCAGAAAGTTTGCCTAGCCTTCTCACTGCTTGCAGGGGGAGGGAGGAGGAGGGCCTGTGAGGTATCTGCAGTGAAATACATCAAGTGCCGTGTGCATGTATGTTTGTTTCACTTTAAATCTCACTATGATGTATAATTATATTGCACCAATAAGAGTATAAAAAGAAAGACTGTCAGGGATAGTATTTAATTGGGGATACTTACGAGCATACATTAATTAGTCAAACTATAGTCCATAGACCAAAGCCAGTTGGCTGCCTGGTTTATAAATAGAGCTTGAATGGAGCCTAACCATGCTCATTCGGTGCATACCTTTTTCTGCTGCAATAGCAAACTTGAGTAGTCGCCAACACTGTTCGTAAAGTGTGTGACACCCCAAGTGTTTACTATCTAGACCTTTACAGAAAATGCTTGCTGGATTATAAGATAAGGCATAGAATTCTGCGCCCTCTTGTCTTCTCCCTGGAGGGAAAACTGGGGTGAATAAAGATAATGTATATGTATCAGAAGAAACTATTTGTTTAAGTTCTCTTTATGACACATTACTTAAACTCTTGAACTGGTCAATACCAATTGTAGTCTCACAGGACAAGTTCTTTTTTGCTAAAAGTCTCTACTTTTGTAATTTAGTGAACGATATAAATCGTTCACCAGCAGAAACATAATAGCTCAGCATGCACATGCCTCTGTGTTGAATTCTTGGACAAATCCCAAGTACAAAGCATAGCTTTGCGGACGGCTGTTATGATATCTGTAACGTGCTGTGTGATGTGACAGTCTTGTAAAAGCCTGTCCCCTTTGTCAGATTCTTTATTCTTTGAGGACAAAGGATGCATTCTCTGCCATCTTGCCCCGGTTCCTTGTAGCACTGTAGGAGGTCTGTAAATATTAGCGGAATGGATAAGTAGAGCAAATTCTCCCTTATTAGAACTTATTGAAAAGAAGAAATTCAATTAATTAGTGCATTTAAAGAAATGCACTTTTGTAATCAAAGTAAGCGCACAGCATTTGAGGAAAGAAACAACTGATTACGTGCGTGGCTTGTGGGAACTCTTATAACTGTGTCAGGTCTTTTACAGTAAATACAATTTAATGGATAATTGTTGCTAATTAGAGCTACTAATGGACCTAATTTTTAATTAAAAGATGGAAATCATTTGTAATTAGCTCATAGTATCCATGAAAACAAATGTTGCCTTGAGTTTGGGAAATGGGTTTGCTCTTTGAAGTAGCTTAAGTGCCGCCTCTACCCTCTCCAACGGTATCGGGTATTTTCAAAAAAGAAATTCTCACCCAAGAAAAGGCACTTCGACCAGAGCTTCAGAGGAACATCACCCAGTTAATGAGGCTTCTAACACAAGACTATGCTACTAACAAGCAAAAACAATGCAAACTAATTGCACACAATTTTAACAGTGAGTTCTGTCGTAATAAGACAGGTATCCTTGTGAGCAAGAAGTCATGGCTAAAAGTCTAACACTGAAGGAATTCATATTTGTCTGACATGATATGACTCATGTGTACATTCCCTGAGAACTGTATTTCAGTGTGAAATTCTACTGATAACATATCCCACTGCAACCTATTTTAGCATATACATAAAAGTGCAGGGAAGAGAATTAATATATATTACAGGAATTCTATAGGTCTTTTCAACATATCTCTTAGCTCTGACTGATTGTATTTTAATTTTTTCACGTACAAGTTCAAATTCTGAACTCTATGCTTTTCAGAAAGGAGGATAGATTTCAATTCTACTTTGGTTCTGTGGGAACGGTAATCTTTTGCTTGATTCTGTGCTGATGCCCTTCAAAGAAATTAAGCTCAAGGCAACTGAGATAAAATTTTGATGACAAATTATCTGTAGTTTTCATATGTGCTTCATAAAATCCAACCATGTATAAAAAATGACATTTTATACTTCATTTACATATTTCCCACTAAAATTTGCTTAATAGAGGAAGAACTTTTAAGAAGTTTTAACTGTTAGGGAAAAGAAATTTAAAAAAAAAAAAACAGGCTCCTGATTTTGCATGAAAATGCAGCGAGCAGTTTTTGCCCCCTGTCTTCTGTCCTTGAAATGAGCCAGAGAAGGTATAACAAAAATAGGCAAGAAGGGGTGATGCGGGTATAATAATTAGGGACTCTCTCTTTTCCTGCACTTCTGTTACCACCTTTTGGACATCACCAGTCTTGTCCGAGCTCTTTCTCCTCAGATGACTATTTTGTTTAAAATATATGCACCACTGAAGTTTAAATAATTACCCTAGACTCTTCCTAAGCATACTATCCCTGAAGTCATGCTCAACTTACTAGTAACAACAACAACAACAAAAATAACAACAGCAACAACAAAACACCCTAATCCCAATATAAAAAACCATCCACGTACACAGTAGCTTCTTGTGTTCATATTTGCTTATCTCCCTTAAGGTCTGTCAAGCCACCTCACATCCATTTTGGCCTCCTGTTCCTATGACCCAGATTTTGCCAAGAAGTTATTCAGAATCCAAAATCCAAGCATTCCACTTCAGAGCACTCTAAGCTCTTCACTGAGAACTCCAGCCTCTATGTTTTCTGCTTTTTTCCTCTCTTCTATCCTCTACTGCCTTCTTTCTTCTTCATAGCCCTCCTTTGACTCACAGCCTGGCACTTGGCTATTTTCTTGCCTGAATCATCCATGCATATTGTCCTTTTTTTCATTCTACTTGGAAAATCCTTAACCCTGGATTAATTCACTTATCTTCTTGGCTACTGATCACTACATCTAAAAGAGCAAACAACATAGATATGTAAAAAAAAAAATTCAGTCTATAGTTTCAAATGCGCCCCTAGTACTGTATCTCAATTTTTTTATGTATTTCTTGTTGGCTTTCTCACTTTTTGGTTTTCTACATATGTTTCCCCTAAGTGTTTTTCATGGCATCTCCAATCACTCTAAAAAGATGGCACTTAATACTTCCCATAAAAATAATGTTCATCATGGGATATCCTTTGACTTTATATTTCTACATATAGGTTTACATATACATACATTAGCCCTTCCTCCTGTCCATCTGTAAGAAGAGATGACTGGTTTCCTTAAGGCTTTGTCCTATTAGCGATTTCTTTTATAGATTACATCCTTTAAACTTCAGAACCGTCTCCTAACTTCTTTTTATTATGACTATATTTCTCATCTTATTTTATAAAAAGGAAATCATTTCTATTCTCAATTTGTTTTTATAACCTCTACTCCTTCAAAACCAAATTTTTTGAGTTTTCTATACTTGCCCCTTTGACTTCCTTAATGACATCCACTGCGATTGTGCCATCAAATTTCTTAGTGAGCTAGATGTGATGATACATGCCTATAATCTCAGCACTTGGGAGGCTAAGACAAGAGGATCACAAGTTCAAAGACAGTCTCCAAAAAATAGTGAAAATTCAGCAACCTAGCAAAATCCTTTTTCAAAATAAAGAAAAAAGGCTTGAGGTATATCCTGGAGGTAGAATGCCCTGTATTCAAGCCCCAGTAGAAAAAAAAATCATAAGTAATTAAGAAAATCCAAAGAGTTTTCTGGACTCATGTTACTGGACAGTACTCTCTTGTCCAGTAAGTATTCTCTTGCTTTTGACTTTTTACACAACATCATATGTTTGCCTTTTATGTCTGTTGTCTTTTCCCATCTTTATGTAAGGCTCTATTTTCCTGTTTATTATTTATTTTCAAGGTTCTGTCTACCTTTCTTGAATCTACACACATTTTCTGGGTGATATGGACTAGTTCCATGATGATAACTCCAATATCCACCTGTAAATAGGTATGTTGTCAGAGTTAGGATACAACATATCTAAACATCTGTGAAACATTTCCACCTGCATGCAACATACACATCTCAAACTCAGCACGGTCAACACTGAAGTCAGCACTTCTCCATGTGAACCTCATCCTCCTTCCTGTGATTCAGACCCTGGCAATTACCTGAGACCATGGAGTTCCTAGCAACTTAAGTGACATCTAATTTCCCTTTTTCTTTCTAGCTTGATATCCGCTTGTTTTCTAATTCCTTTGTATTCTACTTCTTGAATATGCCACAAACTCACCAACTTTCCATTGTGATTTCATGGACTTGAATCCATGCCACCATGGTTACTTCTGGGATACTTGAGTTCATTTCCCTCTTTTCTATTTTTGCTTCTCTCAGGTATACTCTCTACCCCAAAACCCCAGGGGGAATCATATTGCCCCCCAACTCAAAACTTGTTAATGCCTTTCTACAGTTCAAGCTACCATGACTGGTGATGCCACTCTAATTTATTTACTTCTTGGGTTCCTTTTTTCTTCTCCACATTTATCTACATGTTTTCCTACTCTATTTGCCCTATGCTGTTCCCAGGAACCTTCAGACTTGCTTCTTCTTTGACCTATGATTCTCCAATTAGATATATTCATTTTTTAACTAATTCCCATGTGTATATTTGGAGAATTCTTCCACCAGGACTCTTTTTCTGATATATCCTCATATATGTTAGTTGCTCTTTCTCTGTCCTGCTATAATACCTGGTAAACATAAGAATTAGCATATTTTTGGCTGATCACATTTGAGTACTTTTATTGGAGGAAATTTTTAAGCCGGTTGTATATCTTAACCTATGTTTACTAGAACCTTATAAGGATATTATTATTTTCCTAGATAAGTGATCTAAGCTACAGAGAAGTTATTTTCTCAAGTTTCTTCAGCCAATAGCCTCTGGACGCAGGCATCTTATTTATGGGTTTACAGACTCATTCATGGTATTAGCTTGTTCTGAAGTATTTATGGCATGGTGTTGTATCAATCTGTTTAGATCTACTTTCCTGAGTTTGTAAGAAGAAAGTTGGATTTCTAGCACTCAGTGCAATGATTGCCACATAGAATACTTTCAGTAAATACTATTAGGATCAAGAGGACACATGACTCAAAGAAGAAAGAGACCTTGCCCTAAATCAGATTTATACTGACCTAGCTTTGATTTTATGTTAGAGGAATATCTTGCCCCAACAGTATCAAATGACTTGTTTGTATATACCATTCCTACACTGCTTCCTATTTCTAAGAGTTTTCATATTCTGTACTATTTGACTAATATACCTTCCCACTCTTAACCAGTTGGTAAACTCCTGTTCATGCTTCTAAATACGGCTCAGAATTCACTTTATTCCGAGATTTTCAAGTCTGTTTTCTAGATTATTGTTCCTCTCTACTTTGTATATCAACCATCATGAACACCAACATTAAAATACACCATGATTTTTTTTTTACCAGTGACTTTTTCTATTCGTATTTGCATCTCCAGTACTTGTGTGTGTTATCTAGTACCCAGAACTTGTTCACTAAATGGTTTTAATGTTATTGAATAAAATTAATTTGCATTAAGTCTCTTTATATTATCATGCTGATATCTTTTAATTTTTTTGGCACTAGGGATTAAACTCAGAAGCATTCTACTTGTGAGTTACATTCCCAGCCCTATCTTTTATTCTTTATTTTGAAACAGGGTATCACTAAGTCGCAGAGGGCCTCACTAAGTGGCTAAGGCTAGCTGTAAACCTGTAATCCTCCTGTCTTGGACCCCCAAGTACTGGGATTACAAATGTTTGCCACCATGCCCTGCTCCATGATGATATCTCGAGCACCAGTAAATTAAATCAATGTAATTGGCTCCTACATCGGCAACACTTTAGAAAGACAAGTCTATTTCTCTTTAGAGACAGCTCCAAATGTCTGCAAACCATCAATCATATCTTCTAAGGGGAAATAATTATAACATTCCTCAAATGTTATTTTTCATCTAAACACTATATTGGTCCCTTCCTTTGTACTCCACTGCTATGAACGTGGCAAATATATTTTCTATAAATATTTTTTTTATCTGAGCTTTATAACTGTTTAATAGGTTTTTTATTTTTTCCTTAATCACATGCAAAATGACTAGATTTTCTTACGCTATCAAGTTGTTTCTCTACACAAGATCTTTTAGGAGCTACTGTCTGTATGGAATCAGAGAGAAATTTTTGAGCTTAGATTTTTAGCCAAGGCTTTGCTTTCGTTGATATGTATATATCATGCCCTTTGATGAATATCCAACAAGTATTTTTGGCGTTTTGACTTCTTTTCCCATTCTGTTTTGGAAGGTGAAATCAGGAATCAGTTGAAGGAGAGTTTCAGGGTGTGTCTTTGATTATTGCCCATACTGATAAATTATCAAGAGTAGATGCCTTTTATGAAACAGAGAGGCTACATTTTAAACAAATAGAAGCTATACATATCAGAATCTCTTTTTAGGTATCTCATAACCTAAATGAAAAATGAACTTTAAGGTATGAAAGATAATAATCTTTGGGAAATGATATGTGATATTTTTTGCAGTACTGGGGATGGAACCCAAGGGCATTCTTCCCCTGAGCTATCCTCTAGCCCTATATTTTATTATTTTTATTTTGAAACAGGATCTCACTGAGTTGCAAAGGGTCTCACTAAGTAGTAGCTGAGACTGTCCTCAAACTGTGATCCTCCTGTCTCAGCCTCCCAAATGCTAGGATTGCAAGCGTGAGCCATCATGCCTGGCTGAAATGTGATATTTTAATTAATGGTAATTTATAGAGATCTTAAAGAGAAACCAAGGTGACTTCCTAGTTGAGAGCAAACTCACTATTCCTTCAATGGGGACATTATTATGTAAAGTTCCATGATGGATATTTAGCTATGAATATCACTAAACTAGTCCATAAGACATGGAAATAAGATTACCCTTTAGATGTTGAGTGAAACAAGCTGGGTGGCCAAGAGCAGGATGCTCTGTTCTTGAAATCTATTATCCAATCACCAAACTCAACTGCCCCGTGTATTTTTCCAGTCTGTTTCTGCACTTTGTTTCTTGCTAAATGTCCTTCGTGGTTTTGATTTAATGTTCTTGCTATCTAATATGGCAAAGGATCACAGAGTACAAGGCTCCTCAAATTGCCAGTATTTCATTTAGCGTTTAATAAAAAATCAACCAAAGTGAATGACTGTACCCCTTTTTCTCTTTTCAGGAAACCAAAATTCAGAATTAAGGTGAAAGTACCAGATTAGTGCAGTACAGAATAAAAACTAACCTTTTCACACCAATAGAATATGACCTGCCATGAACTGTACACTAAATTTTATGAAACTTAAATATGGCTAATTAAAATTCTCAAGGTTTTAGTGTAGTCTAAAAGCAACCTCTGCCAGTTATTTTGTTGTAGAAATGGAAAATTGGTAGCTTCGCTTCTGATATCGGAAAAATAATTCGGGGAACAAATTGGAAGTTTTGATTCATTCAACAAATAATTATATTGAGTACCTACAATATGTCAGACTCCATGCTGGGTGCTGAGCAAGCAAAATGGGATGATTCCTGATTTCAGAAGAATTCTGGTCTCTAAAGCAGTGCTTCTCAATCTCTTTTTATTAATGTATGCCCTTTTCATTTTTGCTAAATATAAAACCCTTCTCCCCCTTTTCAGAAATTCTGGTGACATTAACTCTTGCTGCAAAATCACTGATACATAGAACATAGGCTCTATCTTCTGTGTATCTTTGATAGATAAAGTAGCTTTGAGCTCTTCCTTTTTACTTCAAAGGCAACGTATTTATTCGCCAGGCATAAAGCTGGATCATGATACTGTATGTACTTTTTCAGAACTGTATATACACATTGCCGAACTTAAATTCAAATCTCCCGTACCCACCCCTATTGAGAATCACTGCTTTAAAGAGTTTTTGGGGAAAACCAAGCAACCTCCATCTCTCCCCCATCCAATCAAGTCTGAAAGGAATTAGAATTTTCCTACCTGACACAACAGCTGGTGGAGTATCATAATCCTGTCTTGGGATTGAATCTTTGAATGAAAAGAGCATGAGAAAGAATGCAATGAAGTACAAAAGAAAATAAAAATAGAATCTTAGCTTTAAAACTTTGGAAAGGTCCATTGAGTATAATGGGGTCACCTATCCCCCCACCTCCATGCAGTCAGAGAATTTTGACTCTACTTTGCAGTCGATACCTCGGTCCCCGTTACCACTACTGTACATGTGGCAAGGACAGCATGACCTGATGGGACAGTAGAGTTTGTCCCAGACATTGTAATCTTCCTCGGTCTGTGTGGTCTCTCCCTTGGGAAATGAATGTGAAATTTTTACCCTCCCTGGCTGACACAAGAGTTTTTATAAGGCAGCTTATCTGGAGAGGACCCAAAGCATGATATGAAGAAAAGTCCTGGAGAACAGAAAGAACTAAAAGTTAAAGGAGATAAATGAAAAATTTGTATATTTTCATTGTCTATGGGGAGATCGTTTAAAAAAAAATCTGTCATTTCTTTTTGGTACTGGGGATGGAAACCAGGGTGTCCCACTGCAAGGCATTGAGTTACACCCCAGCCAGAGGCTAATGCATTTGGAAAACCATGTTTTACTAGTGGCCACTTAGCTCTGATGAGGCCTAGCAGGGGGCGCTGCTTCCTGCTCCAGGTGGAGGATCTATCTGTGCTGCAATTGTGGGAACAAAGATGCACAGACCTATGGAACAGGACGGCATTCTTTCTTCAGCGTTCTACCATTGGAGTTGGCAAATTCTAGAGAGAGCTTTATTCAATTATGTAGTAGGTGTTGAAAAATCGGGGGTCATGGGGGAACCAATACATCAATACATCTTTTTTGTTTGTCTTAAAGATGACAGAAACTTTGGACCCATACAATTCCTTTAGCCAGAGATCTTCAGAAAGAAACTGGGACATAGCCTGTGGTCTTAGCTCCTCTTCTAAAAAAAGGAACATTTTAATCCTGTCCCAATGTTACTTTGGGGAGGGGGATAAATTATGAAAGAGATCATATGAATAGCCAAAACATGGTTAAATAGATGCTCTGGTGTGAACCCTTATTTTATCCATATGATATGTATTCCATTTTAAAAGTTAAACTCCCATTGTTTTTCCACCAACTTAATAACTTTGGGACTATCACAAATTTCTCACTTTCATCTCCTTTCCATAAAAGGAAGTATAATGTTAACCATTTTCAGGAGTAAATGGTAAATGTGGAGACAGAATACAACTTGAACACTGCAAAGCACTTTGACCAACAAAAACAAATCCTGATCAGAACATTCAAATGCAAATAAATCATAGTTATAAGTTATTTTGTTTCTCAAAATAGGTATGCAGACTAATGAATTAATTATGACCCACACATTTAGAAGAGGTAGAATAATTTTTCAAGTGTTTCCAAATGTCTTGTTAATAGTGGTAGTAATTCCCAATTACCTTTTAAAACAACAGCAATCACACATTACACTCCAAAACAAACAAAAAGATAATTTTTGAATTATGTCATTGATAATTTCTCAAAATTATATTTAATAACATTTAAAAGTCAATAATAAAAGCAAATGATATTCATTGTTGAGTAGTTGGAAAATGTAGAGCAAATGAATAAAATACAAATTAACCCTAATTCAAAATAACATTTGTTTTGTGTTTCTTGATATCATTATTGTATCAGTATTTTTCAGTTGATATTACTTTTTACATGCAAGTTTACATCCAAATTTTTTTTATTTAACATGCTACATATCTCTTTTCCTAGTTAAAGTCTTATAATTTCATCCTGCATTACATTCGAGTTTACAGATGCTTTATAATCTGTTTATTTGGTATTATTTATTAGACATTACAAGGAATACTTAGCAAACATTTTTAAGGCAAAAGATTTTTCAGTTATTTTACCTTACTTCTATAGACTGGCTTCTCAAGCCTACAAATATCTGGTCAGCCAATATAAATATTATGAAGTGTTTTAACTGCCCATTTTATTATTTTTGCTACTTACACACATTTAGGTTACTATCATCATACACCATCAGTGTTTGAAAATACTTATTTTCCTAGACCTTCATCAGGAATGTGCATACTGTTAAAATTTATTTGATTGGCTCTGTGTGTTTCTGTAGTCTGTGCACATATACAGGTGTTCACTGGAATTATAGTTTCTGTGTCTTTGATGCCGATATTTTCATATATTTTTAACCATTCTATTTACTTCTTTGTCAACTATCTGTTCATATTCTTCGGCATTTTATGTATTAGAACTTTTCTACTGTGCTTTTAATTTATTTGAACTCACAGTCCATTTTTAAACAGCAAAATGTTAACATTTGCAAACATACACTACACTTTTGCTTAATGTCTACTTATTTGGTATTCGTATTATAAGACTACCCTTCAAAGGTCTTTTATGAAAATAAAACTAAACAAATTTCAAAAGTAACAGTTCCCTTTTTTATCCATGTTTTCTTTCTTGTATTTGACGTTTTGTAATTTGTTGACAGTTTTTCCTGAAAAACCACTTCAGGGAATGTACTCATTCTCATTTGTGATAGTGTTTACTGCTTCAGGAGTCTCTCTAATATCCTGTGTTGCCTCTTATGATTCTTCACCTTATTACTTATATTCATATCTAATCATGGACTAAAAGGACAATCTCTAAGCAAAGTTAATAACATAGATTTCCACCTGTTATCATCATAATTTTAAAGCAATAAAGAATGAGATGACTGAAAATCACTAGAGAACTCTGGTAAAACAATCAAGTGAAATTACAAGATTATTTTCCGTGAGTGGATAGAGCTATTTACACTATGGGAATCCAATGATGTCACAAATCACTAGTGGCTTGGAGAACAAAAACTGGGCTGCAGATAAGGAGCCTCAGAACAAAATCTTTTTATTTCTTTCAATCAATTCTGGTGACATTGTAAGCCACTGGTGACCAGCAACAGAACAAATGAAAAAGAGATAAGAAACATGTAAAACAAGATTGTCATGCAGTTCAGAGGTTCTCATCACACCATAAAGACCCAGGTGGCTTCTGTTAAGGCTTACAATAAAGTGATAAGAAATTATGGATAACGGGGCTTTGGTTGCTTTAAAAAAAAAAACCTGTGACAAAATACACAAACAAATAAATAAACAACAGCAGAAAAAACTAGAAAAAAAAACATTTTCAAGGTCAGCAGAGCAGCCGTGGAGTAAAACAGTTACATGGTTTGTGTTAAGTTCATTTCTTTTAAGGCCTACCTAGGGATTTTGTCGTGCTTAAAAAATATCTACAGAGAATTGAACAGTAAATATTTGAGGAGGCAAATCATAGAGAGAAGTTAATTTAATCAAATGACATGGAATCCATTTCAAATTTGGGGGTTATATGCGATGAAATATATATCTGATTATATGAAGATGAATAAGAGGCTTTGGCTCAGTACAATTCCTCCAACATTTTTCTTAAAAAAAAAAGAATTCTAAACTGGCCCCACCTCTTGCCAGTGTCAGTCCCGAGCTCCATCTACTCTGAATTTTATTTTACTGTGTTGGGCCCCGGGAGCCCATCTGTCGTCCCTGGAGCTAAAGTTCCTTTCTCAGTCTCACCCTTTGCTGCTCCCACCTCATGTTGTAGAATGTCTGTGAGCTCAGATGTCTTAAAGTCTCTGAAGAGTTCCAGGCAGGAGAGAGACACTGTCGCACAGTTTTAGATTACCTGGCCATGTCAACATGGTGGAGAATAAGCTGGAGGAAATACAAACTAGAAGCAGAAAGTGCAGTTAGGAGACTATTGTAATGAATCAAATGAGGCCCAGGGCAGAGACTCTGCACATGTGGAAGAGCCGATGTGTTTGGCACAATCTGTGTCTCTGAGACACAGTTGTTGGGACTTAAAAGGCTAATTGTGTTTGGTGGTGAGAGAGAAGGAAAGAGTCCTAGTGTATGGTTTGGTTACTAGGCAAATGGTCATGGTATTATCTTGAAAGACAACAGGGGGGCAGGAACACAAAGGGTTCCTTTGGAAGGAAGCTAGGGGAAGTTCAGATTAGTTGGGGCCATGCTGACTATGAGTGGTTGGAGGTAAACTTAAGGTGGATACAGTTAGGAAGTCGTTGGATAAATGAGTCTAATATTTTGCGATGAGGTTAGCATTGAAGACTCAGATTAAGGAGTCTTTCGCATGGAAGGCAGGGTGTAAAACCATGAAAGTGGATGAGATTGCTTAAGGAAGTCATGCGGCCTATGAAGTAAGTTAAAGATGAAACCCTGTTTTAGCACCCTAGGCAAGAAAAGAAGAAGGGATAGCTTGAGTGTTTCCTGGAGAATCAGGAAAACTTGGGCAATGGTTACAAACTGGAAGCTTTGGGGACAAAGTCCACTATTCAAATATAAGAAAGTTTCCCATCAAAATCCAAATACTCAACTTATCTTAAAAAACCAGGTGTAACCACAGTGGGTCCATACACCCATATGGCAGTCGCTGCCCTGAATTGAGCAGCGGCTGCCCTCTCTAGAGAAGGTACCCACATAACAGGCTGCCCAAGGCCCCACTTATACTTATTGTTTGCCTAGCACTCCAGCAGAGATATGCCAACTCTTCTAGTGAACTGGATTAGACTCTTACTAGTTATACTCCACTGGAGGTAGAGGAGTAAGGAAAGGTCAATTAATAAGTACCTGCTGGGTGTCAGACACTGGATTAGATATGTGTACATATCATTTCATTCAACACTCACAATATCACTGGGATGTAAATATCATAATTCCAATTTTGTAAAATATGAAGCAGAATTTTAGAGATTAAATAACCTGACTAACCATGCATAGCTAATTTATCCTGAGTAGACCCAGGCTTTGAATTCAAGTCTGATTTCAAAGCCTGCTGGGTTTTCGATGATGCCAGGCCACTTACCCTTCAGTGGAGATGTTGGAAAGATGCAACTGGGTGTAAAAATTCTATTTAAAAAATCAACTTCAACTGCATTATAGCTACTCTAAATGCCAATAAAAATTTAGGTAAAATTAATCTGTGATGGCATATCAAAGTATTAGAGAGGCAGTTTACAAAATACAACTATTCTGGACATTAAACATTCTCAACTATAGTTTGTTGAATGAATCAACAAATTAACACTGTCTTCTCTCTGCTTTATCAGTACCATATTATATTAAACTTTTGTAAAATGTTTGGTTATTTGAGGCATTTAATGTATCTAACGTTTACTAAGTTTCAAATGTGAAGGGAGAAAATAATTGAAAACAGGCAAAAAACTAGATAAAATTTTGTTCTAAAAACCTCATGATAAAACTTTTACTAAGAAAGTGACACCTATATGTCATTATTGAATTATTATTATTAGCTGTTACCAGCTGAGTAGAACTTGTGTTTTTGTTGAAAAATGCTCAAATAAACAATCATGTATTTCTTATTGACTCAATAATCATTAGAGTTCCTAGTCAATTATATATCTTTAGCTTCTTATTTGACCTCGTAAGGGATTACAACCATATAGTCACCTTGGTTCTTGTAGTTTTTACTAGATCACAAACTTAAACTTTAGCAAGTAAGGTGACTTTCATTTTAATTCAAACAGTTAAGACATAGAAAGTGTTTCTATGTTATGCATTGTCATTCCCTTTATTTTTATCAGACTCCAGTTTATCACTCAGTACAGTAAAAGGAGAATTTTTTCAATCATTCACAATTTATAATCATTGAGGTAAAGGAAGGCTGATATGGAAAAAAGTCTCTAATGGGAACATGATAAATTTTAGGCTTCCCAATACACTTGGAAGGGCTGGGGATATAAGTCAGCAGTAGAGCACAAGCCCCTGAGTTAATTCCTAGTATGAAAAAAGATAGCAATGCTATACTTCAGATCTGCTATATGAGTAATGTACAAAGTGACCACAAATAACCCTTACATATTACTAAAGGCAATACAAATATTATCTTAAGATCCTATCCCCCTGGTGAAAATTATCTACACTATAACATTTAGTTAAATGTAGTTTGAGATACGAGTTCTAAAAATCTTGGTCAGAAACCTAAGAACACATTTAATCCAGCTCAACATTCAGAAGATAAACTATCATTAAATACTTTTTTTCTGTGGATGGTGCTGGGGATTGAAACCAGGGCCATTTTTACCTCTGAGTTACACCCTCAGTGTTATCTTTTTTTTTTTTTTTTTCAGAAACAGGGTCTCTCTAAATTCCTGAGAGTCTCGTTACATTGCTGAGGCTGGCTTTGAACCTGTAAACTTTCTGTCTCAGGCTCCTAAGTCCTGATTTTCCAGGGCTAGGCCAACACACCCAGTTCTCATCAATTAGTTTTTGTAGGTTTAGCAACTGGGGCCTTACAGATAGGTGCTTCGTTCATATTAATAAAAATAAAACTGATTATTTTTACTGAAACAACTCTTTCCATGAAGGAGTATGAATTTTCTTCTTATTTAGGGCTTATTACCCAGGACTCCATGAACATTTCAGAAACTTATTATATTCCATAAAGTATATATGAGTCAGCAATATCTATTTGACACTGACATGGGATTCATTGCTGCAAGGTAAAGTTTTCTATATATTGCGAACTTGCATAGTATACATAGATACTTTTTGGTGAAACAGCCCCTTTGTGAGGAGCCAGAAGTAGTGTTCAAGATACATATAGGCTTAAAAATATAAAACTGTTTAGTTGAAGGGGCCTATATATCATGTTCAATATTTCAACAATATAGACAAGGAAAATGAGACCAAAAGATATTATTTTCCCAATGACAGCTAGAAACAAGAGGTCTCAAATCAAGATTTAGACCTAGGATTTCTAACTCCAAATCTAGTGCTATTTCTACAACATTTCAGCTGTCTCCATCAAAAGAAAATGTATTTTTTCTTTCCACATCTTTATAAATTATAAAATTATCTGCATTCATGTTAATGAAAACAATTTGTGATAGATGGCATCTTTTGCATTGTTCTCTACAAGAACAAAGTTCTAGTATTCTGGGTTGTATTAGATGTTTGCCTTCTTTACAAAATGACATAAAGTTCTGCCCATGATTTAAAATGTCTTGCTGATATAGACTCAAGGCTATGATAGACACTTTTTTTCAGTACACTTTTGTTCTCCAAGGACAAACATGACTAGTCAAAAATATGCAACATGCAAGGAAAAATCAAAGACATTAAATTATCTTCTGAGTTTTCAATATCATTTATGTCAGTATACCAAAAGGAAAGATTTTAAGAACCCAATCATGACACATCCTCAATTTTTATTACTTTCAACATTGATAATGAAAATTCATAAAAAAATGTAATAGTCCTTTGTATCAGTCATAGTCAGAGCTGCCTCCTTACTTGTGAAGAACCTGGGGATAATTTATTGGTTGAAATTTTAAGGAATAAGGAAAAGAAGACCAGGCCCAAGTACCATAGTCCCAGGGTCTAAGTTTGCAGATGCAGGCAAAAGGCAAACTTTCCAAAACCAGACATTACACCTTGTAAACTGGGTGATAACAATGGGCAGCAACTGGCATTTATCTGCTATACAGTAGAACCTTTGTCAACGTGAATTCATGCGCCCTGGCACTGAACATGGCTGTGGGACACAGCGCAGTCAGACTGGAACCTGAAAGGTGTGTTAGATGTGGGTAAAAAAACCAGATTCAATGTTCATGCCTATGATGACACACAGATAGTAGCACATCTTAGGAGAGCCAAGGAGTGGTTCAACTCACCGTTCCTGTTGTGCCCAGCGAAAGGTGATTCATCTGCTGTGTGAGGGGACCCATCATGCTGGTTGGCTGCATTGATATGGGATGGTCCATTGTTGGAGTGATCACAGCACCCTACGGGCACAAACAATGTCCATCACAAAGCACATTCCACAAGGAAAAGCACTCCCTGTTTAAATACACAGAGCACAAACTAGGTTTTTCATTGGTATGTGCGTGTGTGTGGTACCGGGGATGGAACCCAGGGACCTTGTACCTCCAAGCTACACTCCCAGATATATATTTATATTTTATTTGGAAACAGGGTCTCACTAAGTTGCAGAGGCCCTCACTAAGTAGCTAAGACTGGCTTCAAACCTGCGTGAGCCTCTTGTCTCTGCCTCCCAAATTCTGGGATTACAAGCATGCACCACCATGCCCAGCTTACACTTTTCTATTAACATCAAATGTGTTTTTACTGTAAAAGGTGAATTCAGCCTTATATGATTTTATGCCTATCCATATCACCTTGAGCTTGTCTAGATATATGCCATTAGCAGCTTCTCTGGTGTGATTTTTATGTGATCTATCTAAAATATCTATCATTTACACTGTCAACATTTGATATAGTCAAAGAAACTGCACATTTCCTCTCTCTCAATGTTCTAAATATAAACTTTTCTAAGTGAAAATGATAACATCAATGGAAATGCTCTAATGCCTTTGTATTGAATAAAACTTTTGAAATATTCCACTTATTCATGATACACACATGTGGGCATGCACACACACACACACACACACACACACACACACACACTTTTTTTGGTACCAAAGTTGAACCCAGGAACACCTTCCCCTGAGCTACAATCGACAGACCTTTGCAATTATCATTTTGAGGCAAGGTCTCAATATGTTTCCTAGGCTGGCCTCGAACTTTCAATCCTCTTGCTTTGGCCACCTTGTAGATGGGGTTAACTATACGTGCCGCTGCAAGCCGCTATATAATTCTTGATCACACCAATATAATTTGTCACTGGGTGGGTAAGACAATCCTGGATAGGTTTCTTGACTGGATTTCTTTGAGTGACATATTAAAATCTAACATTAATGATCTAAAACCAAAGTTACTGTTTCTCATGCTTCTTCCTCCTAATCTTCTGACCTATTTTCTATGTATGCTTTGTTACATATCATCATATTATTGAACTCTGTTAAAGGGTGGTCAAATATTTATGTTCTTCCATAAATTAAAATTTTAAAAGGGAAAAATGTCAAATTTTCACAAGATATTGAAAAAGATATACTACCAGAATATGTGTTTTGATTTCTCATAACTTTGGGGAATAGACATTTTAAAATCCTTCCATGGATATACAATGAGAAATTAGTGAAAATGGGAACCAGACAATGACATCTTTCCATTCCTCTTTCTCTACCTTCTATTCTCTCTTAACTATCTTGGAGGATGCATACTTTTAAAACAAAATTAAAAAGAAAGGGTTAGATAGAATCCCTGAAATAATAATAATAATAATAATAATAATAATAATAATAATAATAATAAATTATTCACTGGAATTGAACCCAGGAATGTTTTACCTCTGGGTTTAACTTTACTTTTTATGTTGAAACAGTCTTGTGAAGTTTCTGAGGATCTCATTAAGTTGTTAAGGCTGGCCTCCATCCTAAGATCCTCCTGTCTCAACCTCTCCTATATTCAGATTACAGGTGAGTGCCATCATGCACAGCTTAATTATAATCCTTTATTGTAAAAAGTATAATAAAGATGGGAGTTCTTAATATAACTCATTTAAATACTCAGATAAAATAAAATGATGATATGTTTGAATACCTTATTTTTCTTAAACATTATTTGAATTACCATGTTATTTTCCCCCTTCATGCATGTGAATATATTGAACAGAAGCAACTAGGACAGATACATGCAGATGGTAAGGTCTTAGCATCCAAATTAATTACCCGTAAGTAAATGTTTCCTAAAATATTTTTGCTCAGAATGATCAATTCTTTATGGAATTATCCAATCCAGCTTTCCCACTACCTCTGCTAAAAGATCCAGATATCCCTCATCCTTCCCCTGGGGTTTTCCTCATTCATTCTGAGGGAGAATAAAAATCGAGCTAAATATTTGGAAATACTTGATATAGAGAGCCCGTTTTGTTCACAAGGACACATTTGGACTTCTGGGCTGAAATTAATCAGAAAGCATATATGTTGTTTTGGGGTCTGTGGTTTGCAGATAAATATAGTTGCTTATTTGTTGTTATTTCATGCATAATTTGAATTTCTTGATAATTTTGTGAATCATTAAAGATATATACATATATTCTCTCTCTCTCTCTCTCCATATATATATATATATATATATATATATATATATATATATATATATATATATATATATATATTATAATGTGGATTGAACCCAGGGGTATTCTGCCCCAGAGATATACCCCAAGCCCTATTTTATGTTTTTTTGTTTTTTTTTGAAACAAGGTCCCACTAAGTTTCTGAGGTTGTCCTTGAACCTGTGATCCTCCTGTCTTAGCCTCCTGAGTCTTTAGATAAGAGGCATGTATCACCATACCTGGCTGGGTTCCTCTTAAATGAGAGACATAATAAGTAAAGCGATTTTCTTTTATCTAATTATAATTCAGGAAGATTATATTTTCTTCCCACTGAGTTTCTTTTAGCAGCAGCAATTTTATTTTTTCTTTAAAAAATACTAACTGGCATTTATTTCAGCTATTTGTTGTATCAGACAAGAAGTAAACACTTTAAGAAGAAATGGAGTTCTTCTTGAACCACCCAGGGAAAAGAATAATCACCCAGGCTAAAGAATAACCTCATAATTATGATGGAAGCCCTGACTCATTTTATTTACCCTACAGTGGCACTTTCATTGGATGGATGACATTTCCATTCTTAACAGGTACACGAATCCAGTTCTCTTCTTGAACTTGAGACTCAGCTTCCTTCCTAGAATATTTGCCCCTAAACATCCCAACACTGAACTGAACTTTTGCAATTATGGAAAACCCGCAATTCAAATCAGCCTGCTCTAGCCACAGGAAGTTGGAGGTAAAGACCAAATTGTGTTCGGGGATGCTTTCTTCTTGGTGGCCTGGTGGCTGCTGGTTCCCCAAGGGTGTGTAAGCTAGAATTTTGTCTTTGGGAACCACTATATAATAAGGTAGGTGAGACACAGGAGTGATCAATCAAAACTCATACATGATAAGAATAGAAAGAGTGAATGAATTCAGGGAGAATTGTCTGGTCTCTTAGAAAATCTTTTAGGGAATGCCTTGTATGCGGACTCATTTGATTACAGATGCCAGCTTGTGCCTTGTGTGTATAAACCAGAAATCTGACAATCAAAGGGATGAGGAAGAAGGGACTTGTCATAAATTAGAATTGTCAACAGTAGCATTAGGCACAGAGTAGAAATTAATGTAAAAGAACCATTGCTTCCTTAAACTGATTGGTTATTGTAAATAAATGAACAATAATATAAGGATCCCTGGGGAAGGATATATTAGAATATGCATTCTTGCTCCTTTTGAATGCAAATGTTCCATGGACAAAGAATTCCCACAAATTATTAACAACCTAAATTCTTTCATCTCAAGGGAATAGGAGAAGTTGATAATTAGTGAATTAGCTGAAAGTAATTGACAGGAACACCTTAGAGAAATGAATTTTCTTGATGATACTCTATCAGAGAGTTTCAGTGTTGTTTATCTACCATGGAGAATGGTGTCTGTCGGCCACTTTGCTTATCAAAGAAAACAGAATTTCTTTTGTATTGTGCAATACCAAAAGCCAAAGAAAAGAAGAGAAGAAGGAGAAGGAGGAAGAAGAGGAGGAGGAGGAGGAGAAGGAGGAGGAGGAGGAGGAGGAGGAGGAAGAGGAAGAGGAGGAGGAGGAGGAAGAGGAGGAGGAGGAGGAGGAGGAGGAGGAAGAGGAGGAGGAGGAGGAGGAGAAAGAGGGTAGAGGAAGAGACACCATATGGTTGTTAAGGCAAAACCAGTGCTCTCAACCATCATGATTGTGCCTCATTAAATACACTGTCAAATCCATTCCTATTCAGTGCATTTAAGCCATAGACTGAAGAGTGTTTCGTGACAGATGTTGCCAACACATTAGGGGTAATTTAGTTTACTTGAAATGTATAGAATGTGCTGTCTGACAAAGTTCACTTGGCAAATGGCAAAGCAAGAGGAAACAGATTTTTCATTTTAGCATCGCCGGATGTCTGGGTTTGCTCAGCGTTGAAGCTGCAAAGAAAAATACTGTAGCATGCTCTAACTCCACTCAGAAGCACAATGACCAAACAGCTGATGGGGACGTCTGGTCCATCTTGGCCACCGCTTCGGCAAAACAAAGCTGCTCCCACTCAATAGACGAAGAGTGGATCTGGTTACCCTGATTCTGAAATAAACAATTTCAACAGAAATTTGGGTAAAGTTTCCAAAGATGTGTGAATTACCACAGCTGACCTAAGGCCAGGGAAGCATCTGTGCTATTCACCTTCTACCAATATGTAAAATAAATTTGAAGCCTATGAAAGTTCAGCAGTTCCTCAACTGAAACGTGAGACTACACAAGTCAAGGGAAACCTGGGCTGCTTCTCTCTCTTCAAGAGTATACAAACATGGGTTTTCTGACAGTGGGTAGAAGGCAGGGTTTAAGAAGTGTTGCTGAGGAAGAGAAGAAAATAAGGAAAAAGAAATGTCCCTCAAATTTAAAAACAATCTTCTTTTAGAAGCATTTTGAAGGGCTTTCTGATAACTGTTGGATATATGGGACAGAGATAAAGCACCACTGCAAGCTGGAGGCCACACAGCCCCCTTGAAATTGAGTTCAGAGCCAGGCGTGGTGGTGCACACCTGTAATCCCAGTACTTGGGAGGCTGAGACAGGAGGATGGCAGGTTCAAAGACAGCCTCAGCAAGCAGTGAGACTCTCAGAAACTTAGAGATATCTCATTTCAAAACAACAAAAATAAATAAATAAAAAGGGCTAAGGGTGTAGCTCAGAGGTAGGCTACCTCTGATATCAATCCCAAGTACCACACACACACACAAAAAAAGAAATCAAGTTCAGTACTTAATTCCTTCTTCTCTTTTATTATCCTCTACTTGCTTCTTTCAATAGTATGCTTTTTAAGAAAGAAAAAAAAATGTTTACACAACTTTTATATGCAAACTTTATAAACAAGAACTGCCTGCAAGATATATTCAAAAGTTTCTCTGGCAATTAATTTTATACATCAGCGGCACTCCTTATTCAGCTAAGTTAATGTCTAACATTTATTAGCGTATTGGGTTTATATTGAGGGTTAACATCATGTCTGCTTTGCTGGCAAAAATAAATAATTAGGAGATTAAATGTCAATAGTGATATCTACAGAGTGAGATGCATGATAGATGCTTCATAAATAGTTACTAGAATAATGATAAGAGAAGAAAACTCCAAATTGAAAAGTACTTCATTTTTTTGGAAAACCTCCATACTGCTCTCCATAATGGTTTTACTAATTTTCATTCCAACCTGTGCATCAAAAAACCTTCATCCCCACACCACATTCTTGTATTTATTGCTATCATTGTTATCGTTATTATAATTAGTATTTTGATGCCAGAATTCCAAGATGATATCTTGTGGAAGTTCCTCACAAATCTAAATATAGACGTACCATGTAATCAAGCTATTCCACTTTGAATATAAACCTAAAAGAAATGAAGTCAGTGTACCAAAGAGGGGCCTCCATGCCCGTGTTCATTGAGGCTCTACTCACAACGGTTTAGATATGAAAGCAACTTAACAGTCTAATAGTAGACAAAATAAGAAAATGTGGCATATATGCACCAAGGAATATTATTGGGCCATAAAGAAAAATGAAACCCTCTCATTTGCAAGAAATTAGATAGAAGAGGAGGACATTATAAGAAGCAAAATAAGCCAAATTCAGAAAGGCAAATACCATATGTTGTGTCTCTTATATGGAAACTAAAAATAGTTGATCTGAATATAGAACAGTGATGAGAGTTTTGAAAGGGTGGGTGAGAAAGGTAGAGAAATAGAAGGCTGGATATGGTTAATGCACTCTGCATGGCTATGTTGAAATAGCAAACTGGACCTCATTAACAGGTATAATTAATACATGTTAGTAAATATAATGTGCATATATACTTAGAAATGTTATTTTGTTTTTACTAGTCAAAATGGGCATTTTAAATTTTTTTGAGAAAACTTGGTTTCACGCAGAGGTAATTTCATTTTAAAATCATGATTCAACTCACATCTTTGTGTTTTTATCCTGGCTCTGATTGCTGTAGTCTTCAAGATGAGATCTGTAAGTCAGGTGATGTAAAAGTTTTGCCAATGCCATATCTATGCAAGTTATTAACATAAAAAGCATTTGGGTATATGTGTATATTGGTAGTCTCACCCATAATGATTTTGCAATGTCTGGAAACATCTTAGCTTTTCGTCACTGGGGATGGAGCGTTATTGGCACTTAAGGAGTAGAATCTATTGCTAAACATCCTATACCAAACACAAGAGATGTCCTGATAAAGAATTATCCAGCTAAAAACATCAATGGTGCTGGGACTCAGAAACCCTGGTAATACACTTATATATTCATAAGGCCCACTTACACAAAATGAGAATAATTTGAAACTGAATTAATTAGAAAATTACAAAAAGTAGTCATCTATTGTCTGCTCCCTTCAAGTAACAGCAAAGTCTAGATTCTATACCGAGATCAAATTTATGATAGGAGCCATTCTTAAAAGCCTGGCATTTAACTCAACCGCCTGAATTCCACTGTTAATTAAGAAAAAGGATACAAGGCAATTATATGACTTTTAATGGCTATATGATAAATTTGAGATCAAATTTATATTGTTACTTGTTTTAGTAGAGCCAAGTTTCTCTTTCCTAAGCCTGGGCAAGATTAGGTTGTATTGGCAGAGTATTTGTACTGCTACATGAAGTATACCTACAAGTCAGGGGAGTAATGTTTAAAGGTAAGATATTGTCCATTTCTAAGTGGTATATGTTAGAGTCATGCACAAAGTTTGCTTAATGAATGTCTATTAGCTATAAAATTTTTTCTTCTACTCTTAAATACTATTCAGGTTGTTTTTTTTAATTCAGTTACCATTTACTGGAAGTGTGGGTTTTTTAATGTAATATTAAAAGACACTAAAACCAAATCAGTTTTATCCATGGAGACCCCTTCAAAGAATCCTAATTATATGCCATGACTATTCAGGTGTGAACAATGGTTTCAATTATTGGTTAAGTACCTTCTGATATAATAGTGTCAATTTTGAAAGGGAATATAAAGTAAATATGTCACATTGAAGTGTTTTTTATTTTTTTAACAAAGCAGGTACATAGATAATTAGATTTCCAACAATGCTTTTTAAAAAACCTTTACACTTTTGTGCCTGCAACTAAAGAAACATGTTTACTAGTAATTTTTAGGGTTTCCAAACGGTTTTATTTAGAACCCTAGTAGAGTAAAGCAGCTTTTAAATATATTTCATTATTGAGGGTGAGCTGAAAATTTGAGAATTTGGAGCCCAACAGTTAAGTGGTTTGTTAGCTAATTGTACAAAAGAACACTTTGTTCTTATATCATTAAACTCTAGTATCTGGTTATAAAAGCAGATCCTATTAAACAAAAAGACTTTCATTATGCAGGTGGGCTACTATACAGTTTTCCCTTTTTATATTTTGACTTAAGAAAATATTTGCTGGTCCTGTGGAATTAAGAACATTCATAGAAATATTCCAGAGCCAGAAAGGTTGGTGCATGCCTGTATTCCCAGTACTTGAGAGGCCGATATGGGAGAATCACAGGTTCAAGGATGGCCTCAGGAACTTAAGAGTCTCAGCAACCTAGTGAGATCCTGTTTTAACATTAGAAAAAAATTGAAATAGGACTGGGGATGTAGCTTAGAGGTAAAATAGAATGGCCCTGAATAAGTCCACCCCCAGTACTTCTACAAAATCTCAGGTTGGCGGCCAGCCTCAGGTACTTAGTGAGGCCTTCTGCCACTTAATGAGGACATGTTTCAGAAATAAAGAATGAAAAAAAAAATCTGGAGGTGTAGCTCAGAGGTAGAAGTCTCTTGGGTTTAATCTCCATTACTGCATAAATAAATAAATAAATAAATAAATAAATAAATAAATGAAATAGTCCAAGCCCTCTTGAGCAAGTTTCTTATGGTTACAGCCACAAAGACTAACCATTCATTCATGAGTCTTTGATTCCAATCACAAAACCAGTGGACAGCTCTCATCAGGACACCTGTATCATCAAACTCCATGTAGAGTGGCAGGGATGATATGAAGGAAAAAACCATGCTAGTTGTGTGGAGAAATCAAAGATGTTACCTAAGTCCTTTGTCTCTGTTGTGCAAGGACCCTCGCATGTGCCTCCCCCACAGAGATACATTACAAAATTCCAAGATTGGCTTAAAGGGACCAGAAACAAAACAAAGCAAACCACCAAAATGACGGATTATTATGCTATGAAACCAAATGCATGGATAAATCTGAATATATTTTACCACTGTCCACACCTTTTAAGACATAATGAAAACCACTGATTTCTCCGCACCAAATAAATTATATATGTAAAAGCAAATGAGAGCTACAGAAAATTAGAGCTACTTATCATTTTCTTCCCCAAACAATGATAATCCAAAAATAAGCATATTACTCTAGAGATGAGCAGAACCAATATTCCTTATTTTTTGCTCCAAGTAGGGGATATATGAGAAATCGTGTTAAAGTACCCTTTCTACCCACGTGTAGGCTGGATTTCACTTACATCTTGAAAAATGTTACCCCATAGCGAAAATGTGATGTGCTGTTCATTGCTGCTGTAAGTTAAGTGTGATATGGGGATTTTAAGGGTAGCCAGGGCAACTCAGTGATGAGATTAATATTTTCCACTCCTGCTTTCTTTATTGAGAAGCTGCTTAGAGGACTCTTCAGAGTTGAGGGATCACCAATGAGAGTGTGCTTTCTAATTGTGTGACAGTGTTATCTCTGTCCAAAAGAAGACTTCTACACGTAGGTCTACGATGGCCTTATTAGCAGAGTATATATGATCTGTAAATATCATCCAGCTTATGCCTTTAACCCAACTCTCCAAGTCCGTTCAGTGAACTCTCTCTTCTCATCACGTTGAACTATGTATTGGTCATTTTCTGGCATACCTTCCTCTCTTTCTTTGCATGATTTTGCCAGGGGTGCTGGGCACTCACAGCTGGTTTCTGTGTGTCCTCTAAGATTCATAAGAAATGCTCCATTCTAGGCAATATCTCCCATGATTGGTCCAAATCTTTGAACACTTGTGTCTTTCTTGTTTCATAACTTTTTTTTTTCCTTTTTCTTTGCAGTACTGGAGATAGAACCCAGGGACGTTCTACCTCCAAACCATATCCCCAGCCCTATTTTTTTATTCTTTATTTTGAAACAAGGTCTCACTAAGTTGTGGAGGGCCTCACTAAGTAGCTGAGGCTGTTTGCAAACCGCAATCTTCTTGTCTCAGCCTCCCAAGTACTGGGATTACAGTGTGTGCCACCACACTTGGCCTGTTTTATAACTTTTCATACACAACTTGATTATAATCATGTATTTCTCCCCTGTATTCTAAGTTCACTGGATTAATTTACAATGCTTTGTTTATGTTACATGAATTATTTGTGGTGCTGGGGATTGAAGCCAGGGGTATTCTATCTCTAAGCTACACCCCCCAGCTCTTTTTATTTTTTGTTTCTGTTTTGAAACAGGGTTTCTCTAGGTTGCTGAGTCTGGTCTTGAACCTGTGATTCTCCTGTCTCAGCCTTCCAAATACTGGGATTACATGCCACCACACCTGGCTTGTATAATTATTTTTTAACAGTCTCTAAGCCTGGCACAGTGTATTTCATGAAACAGGTGCTCAGTTAATGTTGTTCAACTAATAAATGAGCACATATTAATAAATAATAAACTAATATTAATAAATAGCATTTGGTCATCAGACTGGGCTCTCATAACTCTATTAAAAAAGCAAAACACTAACAGCAGCTTCATGCTCAAACCCAGCAAAAGCCTTCAAGTGAAATCACAGGAGCTCCTGATCGGACCGAAGGGTGGGCTTGAAGCACTTGTCTCTTTTCTCTGTTTCTCTTTAATAGCGTGCCCGTCTGATCGCTGCCAACTCTGCCTTCTTGTCATTTTGTAGGAGAATCCCAGGGCTTCTGAGAGCCACACTCCAGGAAGCTGAACGAGGGGGTTCAGCACATGATTTTTATTCTATGGGAGAGGGACAGATACCTGACAAAAAGGCTGCAAATTTCCCTTTTTATATCACGGTGGATGTGCCCAGCCACAGATGCAGCGTAGGCTCTTTTATTAGAGCTTTCTCGTGTCACAGGACTGGCTTATATTTTCCAAAGCTTCTTGTCAAGCCTTCCCATGAAATAAGAAAAGAAATGTCTTATTCTCTTGCATGGCAATCACTTTGTACACCTCCAGGTAGGTTTTTAACGCAGGGCAAGTTTCAAATGCCTGGCAGAAGCGGTATCCAGGCTTGTGTTCTTGCAAACGATAAGGTGGACAGGGTTTCCAGTACAAGCCTGAATATTTATGGGCCCCCGTCTGTTGTCTAGTTAAATGTTTATCTGACTTTAACTAGCACTCAAGACTTTGAGCTGTCATAAATCTTCTCATTAAAACCTTCCCCTTACTGACAAATAGGCCAAAATACTCAGCTGCGAATCATTTTCAAAGTCTTGCAGGATCCTATTGGCGGCTAGGTCTGGGAAATCATTTCTCAAACCACAGGGGTGATCAAGAGGAAAAGCTATTTGTTATCTTACTTATGGCCATAGTTTAAAGTGTATATTGCCTAAATATGTCACAGGATACCTCGATTCTAGCTATTACTAGGAAAGGAGCTGTTCCTTGTCTTGCAACTTGCTACAAAATGGACTTTATTATGTGGTCCCTCTGAGGACATTTCTGGGCTATAGCTTTTTGCCTTTAAGACAGTTTTAAAAATTTTCCTGGCTTGGATCTATCTGAGCTTGCAACTCAGGTAGATCCAAGGATATAGGTCATGACCCTAAAAAGGAACTAATTTACTCTCCTATTGAAGTTCACTTTCTTCTAGTATTATTGTTACTAACATGTCTCAAACTCATCATAAGCCCTATGGATAAATGTTTTCTAATTTAATGATGAGAAAAATATGTACTAGTAAAATGGCCATATGCTAAGATACATTTTTTATATTAGCATCAAATCATAAATTTTGTATATTGGCATCCAGTCAAGACATGTCTTGAGACCTTTGAGATGTCAATTAATTTACACAAAATTACTCTTTATGTGTGTGGCACTGGGAATTGAAACCAGAGGCAGTCTATTTCTGAGATATACTCACAACCCTATTTTATTTTATCTTATATTATTTCTTAGTTGGAAACAGGGTCTTGCTAGATTGATGAGAGTCTCACTACTTGCTGAGAGTGTCCTTGAGACTGTGATCTTCCGGTCTCACCTCCTAAATCCTGGGATTACAAGTGTGTGACACCATGCCAGGCTCATAAAATTGCTTTTTAGATGAGAAGAAAGCCAAGTTTGGGGCTATTCTTTCATTATTATATTTGTTTTAGAATTTGTACCAGAAACTTAGTTACATGCTGTTGTTGTTGTTGTTGTTGTTGTTGTTGTTGTTTTGTGGGGTTTTTTTTTTGCGGGTCTGGGGATGGAATCCAGAGGCATCCGACCTCCAAGCTACATCCCGTGCCCAATTTTTTATTCTTTATTTTGAAAAATGGTCTCACTGAGTTGCTTAGGGTGTCACTTAGTAGCTGAGGCTGTCCGGGAACCTCAATCATCCGGTGTCAGCCTCCCAAATGCTGGGATTACAAGCGTGCGCCACCACGCCCGGCTCAGTTACATGTTTTATTCTACTTAAACTTTATTACCATTTCTCCCAAACAATAATACTGAGTAAATGTAACTTTTTCTTAGTTTAATAGAATGATCTTAAACTCTGCAGTTCCTTGTTCCTCAAAGTGTGATCTGATACCAGAGTTCAGTTGTAGAATCTCAAGTCTGCTCTCAGACCCAATAGATAAGTCTGTATTTCAACAAGATTCTCAGAAGCATTTTATTTATGGTACAGTTTGAGCAGTGTTGCTCCACATTCTGTCTGCTGTGGCACTTTGTGAATTTTCTGTTGCATTGGTAAAGGCGAGTCTTGGTTTGACTCTTAAGCATTTTGTTTTCTCTCTCTCTCTCTCGGTTCTTACTTGAGAGTCAGATAGCTTGAAATGATTTTAGTAACATTAATGCGCTTCCTTGTTATTACCACAAATAAACAGTAATGTTTAGTTCAGCTCCTCAAACTGTCTTCATGGGGTTTCTGCCTTTTTCTCCATAAATTCTCCTTTAGAGAGAAAAATAAAAACCTCCCTTTTCTCTCCTATGACATATTTTCATGGAAACTCTCCCACTAAAAACTTCATTCTTTCCAAGTAACAACTTCTGCTTCCCCAAGGAGAAACAGCTATGGGAGCCAAGCAATAGAAGAAAAGCTGTACAGCCTGAAAATCAGGAAGAGTCACATCTGAAGATTTTAGTTAACTTCATAAACACGCCATGTGTATATGTGTATGTGTGTTAGTAGTAAGGTGTTCAAAGTAAAATTCCAAAACACTGCTATATGTGAAAACCATGTACCTACTCTGTGTGTGTGTGTGTGTGTGTGTGTGTGTGTGTGTGTGTAGGTTCTAAATGTAAAATTCTTCTTGTTAAGAACTGCTGGGATGACACCAAAGTGCTGAAATTAAATTTTAAAAGTTCAGCCTTGCTTTGGACAAATGTCCCAAGTGTTTCCTGAATGCCTGACTCAAGTGTTCAAATAGTCACTGAATCTAGGCTCTCAGGCACCACAAAACAACCATGTTCCATTCTGAATATCTTTCCCTGTCATCTTCAGGACACATTATTTCTCTTGTTTGATTCCTGGAACAACAGAGCTGGTTATAGGTCATCCTTACCTCCTTCTTCTCCCTCATCTCCATTCACAGCCCCATCATCTGTCAACACAACATCCCCCAGGTCTCCAAGTCTCCTCTTTTGAAGATCTCTCTTTAAGGTCCATTGTCATTCATGTCTATAGATACTCAATGTTGAATAGTTTCTTCATATATAATTAAATCCTCACAAAGACATTTCTGCCTTTTCAGTGTAGAGTTGAAAAAGCAAACAACAACAAAATATAAAAACAAGTGATGAAAAACAACCAAAGAAAACCCAAACTAAAACAGAATGAGAAACTCCCTCAACACTTTCTGAACCCTCTTGCTGGCAGCTACAGATATGTTGGCTTCTGCTAATTGGAAGCACCTGCAGGGAATTCAATGTGGAGAATGGTTTATAATGAGAAATGAGCAGGCAACGTGGTATTTCTTTTGTTATTCAGGTGACACCAAGGGCAGTACAACTCCATGGTTTTCTACCCTGGGGGTCTCTTCTTCACCAGAGCAGTGTAATAGGGTACACCCGTGCATGTCATAAGACACTAGAAACTCACCGTCCACTGACGCTCAGAATGTATTCCCTGTTTATTAACCTGTTGCAAAGGTTCCTCTTTCTATAAAAACTGTATAAGAAACCCTATGTGTCAAGTTCATTTCTTTTCATTTATTTTTGGAGGTAAAGTGAGAAGCTAAACTGACATCATTCTACCAAATATAGTTTATAAGTTTTTTTTTTATTACTTCCTAATGTACCTTGAAGAGAAACAAACACTACTAAGAGGTACTGAGTTTCATGTTTGCCATAAAGTGAGCTCAAGGGCACACCCTTTTTATATCATCTTTCAAAATTCTATAAAAGCTAACATGATGCTAGCAAATACATTAAAGTCAACTTATAAAGTCAACTTATGGGACATGCTTTGTTTGACCTATCCAGCACTAGTTGAACTTACAGTGATGTATGAAAGGGCTTCTAGAGAACAAATGTGCAGGACCCGTTTTTGCTCTGAGTTTTCTCTCCCACCTTTTCCTCTTAGCACTCCTTTCCATTTCTCAGAGATTATGTGTGGGATAGGCAAGAAACAAATGTTCAGCAAAATCAGGCAATTTTGACTAGCATCAGACGTTTTCAACATATACTTTTGCTTTCTTTCACGCAAGAGCAAGCTTGGAGCCATCTGCCTGCCAACAACTACATCTTTCATTCCTGTTTTGCAGACATCACTCCCCCTCCCCAAACCTCATCATTAAAAGGCAATCTTCAAAGGCAGTTGTTTTTGCTTATTCCCATTGTGACAGATGTTTCTTATCATCTACCTCCACATGCTAGCTCATCTGGAAAGGACTGCCCACTCTCTGCAGCCAGCTGTGGAAATAACCCCACTGTCATCTGCAGACACTCTCATTCCACCCTCCTGACCTCACTGTAGCATGTCCAAGAGCAGAAAAAACAAACAGCCCTGATAACTTCCTGGAAAACCTTTCCAGGATAGGAGAGAGGGCCCCTTTAGACAAGAGCTCTTTACCAGAAAATGTGCAACAAAAGGGAAGCTCATTTGAAAGCCCCAAATGTCACCAATGGAGCCAGCAGAGGTAATCCTCTGATTAAAGAACAATGATGCCATCTGTGGGCTTGATTCTGTTGAAAACATCTGGTTACCTCAGGACCGCTTCCATGAGTTGAAATACACATTAGTCAATCACTTCTTTTGGTTGTATAAAGTTCCACAGGAAATGTTTACATCACCAACTTCATTCAATTTTTTGAAACACTGTGCAGAGACTATAGCACATTTCCTAAATGGATAGTCAATCAACTTGAGTACCTCTGTAGTAGTAGATTAGTGCTCTGGCATAAGGCTGTATATTTAGAGAAATTAATCTGCTTTTTAAGAAGTCTATTGTGGATTTCTTGAAATCGACAAAGCTAAACTTTTTCTTTTTTCCTTCTTTGGTACTAGGGATTGAACCCAGGGGCATTATGCTTCTGAAAGACACCCCTATTCCTTTTCATTCTGAAATAGAGTCTTCCTAAGTCTCTGAGGCTGACCTGGTATCTAAGACCATCCTGTCTCAGCCTCCCAAGTACTGGAATTATAGGTTTGCACAACCTAGCATTCTGATTTAAATTATAGTATGTATATGTCAAACTCTCTACTGCATCGACAGAATCTTAATAACTTTTAAAAAGATATGTTGGTGCTATATAAAAATTAAGATCAGAAACATTCATTATTTTATTCATGAATCCTTCTGAGTGTCCATTATGTCTTACTTTGAAAGAACATAGAGTTCAATAACCTCAAGAAGTTATAAGCAAACATGTTTCCAAAATGTAATGTAGATAAAATAATCAAGAAGGCTAAAATTTTCCACAGAACTAGACATCATTGTCAGTACCATCAATTTCTCTTCTTCCTTCGGTCTAAAATTTTGGCTGGCTGACTGGAAGGGCCTCCGGAGTTAGAAGTAAGGCCCGCAGCCTGTGTTTTGCCCTCCATGTTATGGTTGAATAAGTTTAGACATTTTGCTGTGGCAGAATGTTGCAGGGCCCCAGGAAGTAGCCTTAAGTCATCTAACATCAGGTTGAAGAGAAGACTATAAGAAGGCAATTGCTCTTTAAAATATGGAATAGTCATAGACATAAAGTGCATAGAAATAATCATAGACAGAAAGTACATAAAAATGGCTCAGTAATTGGCTTAATTATCAGGGTCAAAATAAGTTTATAGGGCTACTGCCTTGACTTCCCAAGGGATGGATGGCTCCTCTCTGATAAAGAGTTGGCAGTAATTGCATAATCGTCCATTTCCACTTCAATCTTCCCTCATTTATAGAGTAGAAACCCAGTCTCCTTAGCTCTAATCAATGCCAGTTGTCAACTTATTAATTGACTAGTGATATTTTACCTTGTCATTCCTTCCTGACAATTTTGCCTATATCCCCCAAATAGCCCTTCAAACAATAGTTTTTTTTTATTTGCATGATAGGGGAGAAGAAACAGTTTTTCTGCTCACCTATGTGGCTACCTATTCTAAGCTGGGTACTTTATACGATTAAACATTTAGACTTTTTAGTCTAAAGCTAGACATGGCTATACATGCCTATAATCTCAGTCTTTGGGAGGCTAAAACAAGAAGGAAGCAGGATTGAGGCCAGCCTCACCAATTTAGGGAGACCATTTTTCAAAATAAAATATAAAATAGGGCTGGCAGTACAGCTCAGAAGCAGAATGTGTTTTGGTTGAATCACCAATACTGCCCCCCAACAAAGCCAAAAATTCCAATTATGATCCCATGTTTTCTCCATTAAATGGATCTAATAAATAATAATATCTAATGTTCCTTTAGAACATTCTTTAGAAATGTCTCTACACAGTATTAACAAATATATAAAATTTAAACTTAGTTAAATCTCATTAGTTTATAATAATTTTGCAATGTTTAGGATAACTTTATTCTCTGTATATTCATGGAAACTTAATCAAGAAATCCATTGTCAAAATTAAAAATAAAAGTTATATTCCAAGAATATCTACATAGAAAATTATGATTTGATATAATCTTAGTTGACACATATATAGTATGTATTCAGGAAAGTAAGATGATCTTCTCAAGATATAATTTTCAGATAAATAAATATGTAAGGATTTCAGGAAAGGGTAGAGAATTGCTTCTTATCTACTCATGTTTATTTTTTAAACAAACCACAGTGTGAATCCTTTATTTGGTACTCTAACATCTAAATTGTGAATGTCAGTGACTATTTTTGCCTATTTACTCACACCACAAAATTTCTAAAAGTTCAAATATAAATGAGTCCCTCTGTTTTTCAATTTATGGATAAGAGGAAAATAGTAAGAAGTCTGCTGGTCCATTTCAAATGGAAAATCTTATCAGCCAAAGTGAATAAATCTAACCAAGGAGGTAAAAGACCTTTATGGCGAAAACTATAGAACACTAAAAAAAAAAAAAAAAACAACAACAACAAAAAAAAAAACTATCTTATAAGATAGAAAGATCTCCCCTGTTCTTGAATAGGCAGAATAAATATTATCAAAATGGCAATTCTACCAAAAATGGTCTATAAATTCAGTGCAATCCCTACTAAAATACCAGTGCCATTTTTCACAGAGCTAGAAAAATCAGACCTAAATTGTATATGGAAAAAAAATACCCAGAGTAGCCAAGGCAATTTTCAGCAATAAGAATCATGCAGGAGGTATCACAATACATGATTTTAAATTATATCATAGAGCAATAATAATGAAAACGACATACAATGGGCACAAAAAAACAGACACATAGACCAATGAGATAGAATGGAAGCAGCACATATACTTATAGCCAATCGATTTTTAATAAAGGTGCCAAAAATATATGTTGGAGAAAATACCACTTTTTCAACAAATGGTATTTGGGAAACATTTATACCTTTGTAGAAAAATGGAATTAAATTTCAACCTCTCACTCTGCACAAGAATCAACTCAAGATGGATTAAAGACCTAGAAATTAGACTAGGCTTTGAAATTACTAAAGGAAGGCACAAGTTTTAATACTCCGCCATATAGGCACAGGCAGAAATTTCCTCAATAAGATTGCCAAGGCAAAAGAGGATTAATAAATGGGGTTGAGTTAAGGAACTTCTGTGCAGCAAAGAAAACCATCGAGCACCTTAAAAGAGAACCAACAGAATGGGAGATCTTTGCCAGCTATTCCTCTGATAGAGGACTAATATCTAACATATACGAAGAATTTAAGAAACTCATTGCTAATAAGATAAACAACTCAATGAAAAATTGGGCAAGTGAACAAACCAAACAGTTTACAAAAGAAGAAATGGCCAATAAATACATGAAAAAGTTCAACATCAGTATTAATCAGGGAGATGCATATCAACACTACACTGAGATTACCTAACCCAATCAGAATGGCAATCATCAAGGAGTCAAACAATAATAAATGCTGGTGAAAATGTGGGGAAATAGGAACTTTATGCACCATTGGCTGGATTGCAAAATAGTGCAGACACTATGGAGATCAATGTGGAGATTCCTTAGAAACCTGGGACTGAATTAAACATATAATCCAGCTATACTATTCCTGAGTATCTTACCAAAGGAATGACATCAGAATATTTAATAATAACATGTGTATATTCATGTCTATAGCAGTGCAGTTAACAACCACCAAATTATAGAGCCAACCAAGATGTCCATCAACAGAACAACAGATTATAAATTTATGGGATATTCATATAACGGAATTATACTTAGCAATAAAGAACAAAATTATGTCATTTGAAGACAAATGGATGGAGCTAGAGAATGTTATGTTAAGTGAAATCAGCTAGTCACAGAAAGCGAAGGGTCATATGTGTTATTTCACATGCAGAAGCTAGAGAGTAATCAGGACACAAGAGGGACTTGAGATAATGGAGGAGAAACCCCAGTAGAGAGAGGAAAGTATTCTAGAAAGTAGTGTGTGTTGAGGGGGAGAATTAATCAAGTAAACACTTCCACTGGTGTTAACTCCGTATGTGAGAATACCAAGGCAATCTCAATATCATGCATGAGGAAGGGAAGAAAGTAGGGAGTGATCTGGGGGAAAGCCCACTACGTGCTATTTCTATATATGTCATTATCACTCTGAACAACAATATGATATGAAACTAAAATGGACCCATCAAAGTATTTTGAAAAGATGGGGTAAGATTGTACGTGAGTTACCTTGAATTAAAAAATATCCAAGAAACAAAGAAAAAAAGTAAATGAGAACTCATATGCAATTTTATTTGGCCTCATTCACCTTTTTTGATTTGATTTGATTTTAATCCCAGGTGGCTAATTTTCAGCAAGCCAATGAAGATCTTGCTTCTGATTACTGTCATGCATGAATACCCTCATGATTCTGCCCTTCAGATCTCTTGGGACATGTTTCTTTCAGAGAAGGTTGAAAATATCCAAAAGATCCATAATGGAACAACTAGCTTTTCTGAGGATGCCTAGAGCTAATACTCTAAAATCATATTAATCAACAAGATTATTACAATATTGTATTCTTTAAAACTTAGAAGCTGGGAGAAACAGAGAAGCCATCAGATGAGTATTGTGGGAGCAGAGTTCAAAAATAAGTGGCAGAAAAGATGCCAATCTACAGAACTTAAAGTTACCTTTGTGTTAAATAGCCAAGACCCTATTTCATAGAGATACAACATCCACAGCTATCAAGAATTCCTAGTCCCCAAATGTAGTTCTGGGAGAGATTTTCTAGGCCTATCTTATGTAGGTATGCATACTAAAACAAAAATTGACCAAAATTTCTCTTTTGGTGAGAAGTCACCAAAGGCCTTTGTACTTTGATTCGGCAACAGAAAATTAAGAGGAATGTAGAGGAAAATGTAGAGGAAAATTATAACTGGGATTAGCAATTTATGGAGATCACAAACCCTGCAATGACAAAGAGTTCTTCACACCTATATGTGAGCTAGCTGCAAGAGAGTTCATGCATTGGAATTGCACAATTCTGACAGCTGCATTTTTATCCTCATAGACACTTCATTCCTTCTTCCTTCCATAAGAAATTATATCATTCTCTCATCCCTAATTCCCAGACCTATCTTGTATTTCTTGGAAGAGCTGCTGCAGGCCCTCCTAATGTAGATTGATAAGCCAATATTGACTGCATGTCCCAGTGGGAATGGGTCAGGATTTATCATTGTCTTTCACTTAGGGAATTGGGAGCTGATCAGTGAAGTTCACTGTATTTGTCTCCATAGTATAAAATTTGGGGGGTTTGTAAAATTATTCTCAGTGCTGCTTTGTTGATGTAGGATTATAAGAAAATAATTTTTATATATTTTATAATCTAAAAATAATTAAGAAAAACTCTCAGCAACAAGTAGATAATATTCAATCTTAATAATTGCTTCCCAATTTAAAAAATAATGTGAGCTTTTATATGAATAGAAAAAAGGGCTATTTTTAGTTTTATTTTTAATGCTCATTTTTATTTTTATCTTTTATAACAAGCAATAGCGAATGGAAGGAAAATGTTAAAATACTATGACTCTGAAAAAACTATTTAATTTGGGCTTAATTCAGAGATATTTAATCTTCTTGACTTAATATAGGGGAGTTTGAAAACATAAAAGTTTCCTCTGCAAAAAAATTCAATAGGAATTATTATACAATGCTCAAAATAATTATGTTCTATGATAATATACCATTCTATGTGTGGCAAATTGATAAGAATTTTAACATATGAGTTCAGAAAGTTTTTTAAGTTAACATAGGCTTAAAAACACAGTGATACATCTTAATAGAACCTTCTTGTAATTATTCATTATTTGATGAATAAATCATTAATTATTCATATGACCTGTATTAAAATGCAGAAACTCTTATTGATTTGATAAGCTAATATTTCTATAATATTAATCTTATTGTTGGTCATATACAATGATTATGCAGATTAAAATAATGTACACTTGCCTCAGATATATCACCCAGCATTATATGATTTTTGAGGTGTAAGAACTAAATTATGATACTTACTTGGATAAATGTGCCTGCCAAAATGAAACCTTTTAACTAAATCATAAAACTCTTTTCCAGCTAAAGTAAAATGATGGACCTGCCAAAAGGTTAAAAATATCTTACTTATGCTAATCTATTCAATGTTAATAGCAGAGATAATATACCAATATTTTGTATCCTACCTACAGAAGAATCCAATCATGTTTTTTATTAATCTCTCAATTTGATTTGTTGTGGGTTAACTTATGTAACCCAAGATATAAAAATTTAATGAAGAATGAATCCAGATATAATGAAATAGAATTGGTGTTAACTGATTCAAAAGTACCTGTCCCAGCTCCCACCACCAACCTGTATGATATTAGAAAAGTCAATTAACCCCTCAAAGCCTTGCTTCCATCATCCATCAAAAGATTATTCTATTATAGTTGGTTTTATCTTTTGTCATGGCATATGAAATATTACCAATTGCCTATAAAGAAGGTGTAATGAAGAACTTCTCTGTATTCTAAATAGGCAACGGCCTAAGAAAAGACTCCAAATGCAAGGAACAATGTACCTGCTTACTGATGCCTGAGACATTTTAGAAGGCTAACAAACTTATTATTAATAACTGAAAGAAAATTGCAAATACTCCAGTCCTTCAACCAACTCTTTTCAACCAAGACACTAGTCACCAGATCAAAGTATTCAGAAGCTTTTTGAAAGAAGCTCCCACTCTATTTTTGTGGAGTAAAAGGCTATTTTCTATGTTCCCCTTCTGACTGAGCTCCGACTAAACACATACACATGCAGGTACACACACACACAAACACACACACACACACACACACACACACACACACACACACACATTATTCTATGTCAAGGCCCAAATATATCTTTCTTCAATCAAATTCATGACCAGTTTCATTTCATATTCCCAATATACTATACATTTTTATTAGGGTAGGGATTATACCTGAGGTACTTCTACTATTTTTCTGTATATGAAAAAGCACAAATGTATGGCACATACTAGATTATCTATAAATATTGTATACATTTTAAAAGGAAAAAGAGAGCCAGGCGTGGTGGTGCACACTTGTAATCCCCGCGCTTTTGAGGCAGAGACAGGAGGATCACGCAGGTTCGAAGCCAGCTGCGCTGGTTTAAGAGACCCTTTTTCCAAATAAAAATATAAAATAGGTCTGAGAGTATAGCTCGGAGGTAGAAGTGTTTCCAGGATCCCCAGTACCACCAAAATTAAAAAGAAAAAGAAAAAGAGGGTAAATGAGCTTTGGAACATCCAAGTGTCTTGAAAAAAGGACATCACATAGCAGAGGAAAATAATGTATTTACCACATAAGAATCACACCCTCTTAATATGTTTACCAAAATCTGGCTTCAATATTGATTGATTGATTGATTGTGGTATTGGGGATTGAATATTGATTGATTGACTGTGGTATTGGGAACTGAACCCAGGGGAATTTTACCTCTGAGCTATATCCCTAGCCCTATTTTAATTTTGTTTTGAATCAGGGTCTCACTAGATTGAGGAGAGTCTCAATATTTGACAGATGTTGTCCTCAAACCTGTGATCCTCCTGTCTCAGTCTCCCAAGTACTGGGATTACAGGCATGTGCCACTGTGCTCTGTCTGTCTGGCTTCAATATTTAATGTGATTTGTTAGCATAGTATTTATTTTTCATTATTATTTTTCCTTGTTGGTACACACATCATTCAATTAGAGAAGAAATATTTGTTTTATGCTGTTATTTTTCTTTATTTCAAGTTTCTAGAAAAGTTCTTAGCACATAGGAGCCATTGAGTAAGGGTCTGTTGAATGAACAAATGCATGAATGAATGAATGAATGAATGAATGAATGATTCCAGTTTAATTTTTTTTAAAGTTTACTGACTTAAAAACAAACCTACTTTTCTTTCATTACCATGCTCTGAGGTCCAAGTAACAGACATTTTATTGATTCTCCTAAAAATATTCCAGAGGTCAAATTAATTATACAATAATTAAAACTTGCAGCTCTTAAACCACCCTTGGGAAGATTTTTAGATACCTTTAGATTAATAAAATGTAAAACACATTTTCTTTCTCCTAAAGAATCTTCTTAATACTCAAATACACATCAATTTTTTCCCCTGGAAGTATCACCCACATGTTTCTGATTCACTAACATTTGTAAGATTCTATCACAATTTTGGTTAGACTTACATGATAATTAACTGGCTACTTTAGGACAAGTATGTGCTTCTCTGAGACAACCAAAACATACGTATTCTAATAAAAGCAATATGAGGAGTAGCTAACTGCTTTCAGACAGGTTCAATTCCCAAGGTTAGCAATTCAGAAAGGAAAAGTAGCACACCCTTGCAAATGGGTATTCATTAAACACTGTGAAGTTTAGCAAAATCAAGAGAAGATGCATCTTAAATGGAAGAATGGCAGAATTGAGACAGTGCTTAATCCATTTAATCTGTGTTATGGTCAGATATAGAATTCCCCTGAAGAGCTCAGGGTCAATTAACTTAAGTTGTGAGGGTTGCAATCTGATCTTATCTGTAGATAAATCCATCCTAATGGATTTAAATCCACTGTAAGGGGTTTATCTGGGTGGAAACAGGCCAGTGGAGTGTGGCTGGAAAAGCTGGGTCTCTGGGACTGTGGCCTTAGGGATTGGGCTTGTGTCTTTGAATCCTCTTGCTTGCTGGCTCTCTGCTTCTGGCCTCTCTGATGTGAAAGCAGAGCTCTCTCCCTTTCTCTGCCTCCTGACACCATGCTCTGAATTCCAGACCCAGGCATCACATAGATTGAACCCAGAATCTCCAAAAACCTGTGAGCAAATAAATCCTCCTTCCTCTAAGTTGTGTGGTCCATTGCTTTGGACTTTAGCAGGGAGAATGCTGACTGAGATCATCTCGATATGTCAACAGGTACATGGAAACAGAGACCAGGAGAGATTAGTCAGAGAGTGTAGGTCTAAATGTAAAATGGGAAGGGCTTTCTTGCAGAGCTTTGACTCCACTAGAAAATCAATGCAGGGGAAATTAATTTTATTTTCTAAGACAATTTTAAGAAGAAACTGTGTCAGCCAGAACATTTATGATCCTATGCCTGCCTACATGTAATAGAAACAGACACGATCAAATGATTGGTCCATTCTGCTTACATAGGGCTTCTCAAATTAACTTCATAAGCAAGGGTAATTGCAACTAACAGGGGTATCTTGATGAAAGATTACAAAGCAGAAATACTGGAAATTTATCCTACTCCGTCTCAAAAGCCAATATTGAAGCCACATAATTTTGCATTAAAAACTTGTTCCAAGGGCAGAATTGAATCTCACTTTCTTTATTTGTTCATATTATAAAAGTAAAATAGAAACATTATTTAATAGTCATTAAGATGTCAGTAATTAGAGGTACAGATTAAAGGTCTATATTTGAAGTGTTTGATTCTCTTGTGTGACAGGTAACATTTCACTAAAAGGCTTTCCTGCTGTCTGTCAATAAATTTTCACTCTTTTGACAATTTCAGACTGAACTTTACTGTTAGAAAAAGTCATGAAGGACAGTTAAGTCTTTGAACCACAATCCAATTTGTAAACACTTGTCTACAGATATCGACATACTGATAGGCATTCTTAACATGCTCTAAACTTCTTTTTAAGCCAAGTGTGAGGGCACACACCTGTAATCCTTAGAGAGGCTGAGGCAAGAATATCACAGGAGGACTTCCAGGAAGATGGCGACAGAGAAAAGTGGGGCTTACAAGGCCCTCTAACAACCAATCTCTATTACTACAAAATCAGCACCTTTCATAGTCAGAAAACACCATCAGCAGAGAAACAAAAAATGTAATTACAAGGGACAGAGAAAAAGAGGGCTGGAAAAATGAGACACAGAAAGAAACCAGATCACAGTGCTGCAGCTGGAACCACAGCGCGGACTGGCAGGCACCATCTTCCCTTGCAGCACCAGGCCCCAGAGAGGAGGAGGACTCAGAACGGAGCTCAGAGCCACAGAGGAGATACGCCGGCCTCACGCCCGAGGACGCGGCAACAGCGCGTTACTGCCAGCAGCATCAGCAGCGAGTTCACGGTATGGCTCCAGTGCACTCAACAGAGAGGAGCAGCAGACAGCGAGCCGAGGTGAGCCGCTGCGGAACAGCTGGGCGGGATATGGGAGATTTTTCGGCTCAGGGAGCATCTAAAGCTCCCAGTAGCTGGGCTCAGCACACCCTGCAGGGACTCAGAGTGGAGCAAAAAACCAGAGAAGAAATACGCCAGCCTCACGGCCGAGGGTGTGGCAGCGGCACCATATTGTCACCAGCGGCGGCAACAGCAGCGAATTCACCGAGTCCACTACAGCTCCAATTAGAATCACTCCAGACTTCCCAAACCAAGTCATGAGAGCCAGAAGGGCTTGGAGTAACATATTCCAAACTCTGAAAGAAAATAACTTCCAGCCAAAACTTTCCTACCCAGCAAAACTTTCTATCAAATTAGATGGGGAAATAAGAAGCTTCCATGACAAACAGAAACTGAAGAAATTTATGTCTTCAAAACCAGCGCTAGAGAAAATACTCAAAGAGATTAACTACAAAAAAGAATTAGGTAACACACACCAGAACCAGAGAAACAAGATTTTTCATCCAACAGACAACTAAGATTGGTTATCTGTGGAGATGCATTATTTATGTTAGTCTTTTACCTATCTCTAGATTGTATTGTTTGATTTTATTGTTGCTAATTTTTAGGATTTCTAGTTGGAATATTAATATACCTTCAAATATAGCATTTGGAAATATTTTATCCCATTCTATCAGTAACTTTTAACTCTGTTTACATTGTCTTTGGATGTACAATTTTTTTTTAATTTTTAGGGAGTTTGTTTACCCTTCTGTTGCCTGTGCCATTGAAATCATATCCAAGAAATCACTGCCAATTTCAGTGTTGTGAGGTTTTATGACCCAGATTTTCTTCTAAAAGTTTATAGTCTTAAGATTTATATTTAGGTCTTTTATCTATTTTGAGTTAATATTTGTATATGGTGTTAGGTAAGGGTCCAATTTTATTCTTTTTCATGTAATTATTATTTTTCAACAATATTTAGTTAAAAGATTATTATTTCCTCCATCAAATGTTCATGGAAACCTTTTCAAAAATAACCTGACAATATATGGAAGAATTTATCTCTAGGCTTTTATTTAACTCCAATGTTTTATATATCTGCCTTTATAACAGTACTACACTCTTTCAATTATTGTAGCTTTATATGGTTTGAAATCAGAAAATATACATCTTCTAGCTTTGTTCTTTTTCGAGATCGTATTGGGTATCTACAGTCCATATTCCACATTAGGATAGATTTTTTTTTCTGAAAAATAAATAAATAAATGTATGATAGTTTCACCAAAAAAAGAAAAAAGAAAAAAATATTCTCTTGTAAGAAAGAAAGCAAAAAGAAATATTGAAATGTTATCTTTAAGTCATCAAAAGCTTGGTATCAGACAAATGAAACTGTTCGGTGAGATTATCATTGTTAATTTGGGATAAATTGCTATAATACTAGATGTCAACCATTAAGCCAAGCATGGAAAGGAGGGATGGGGAGGGAACGGGGTGGGGATTGGGTAGGGACTAATTGGGCGATGTGTGCATGTATGTCTACAAAAGTTTTTTTTTTATAATCCCATTATGATGTATGAATACAGTGCACCAATAAAAAATAAATTAAAAAAATTTAAAAAGGACATCACAGGTTCAAGGCCAGACACAGTAACTTAGAAAGACCCTAAACAAGTTAGCAATACACTGTTTCAAAATTTAAAAAGGCTCCGGTATAGCTTGGAGGAAGACTGTCCTTGGGCTCAATCCCCAGTAACAAACAAATGAATAAGCTTGTTTTTAAAATGTCAAAAATTGAGGGAAGACACCTTATGTATAAAATACTCAGGGCCTGAAACCACACACACACACACACACACACACACACACACACGCACACACACGATTTTATTCAGTAATTTAGCTCTCACATTCCTGTATGTGATTTTTGCAAGTTGGCTATTTGGAATACTGGAATTAGTGAGTCACTTTCAGCTCATTACTTCTATGCTGAGTAAAAGTAGTTCTTATTACTAGCATCCATCATAATCTTAGAGAAAAATACAGCTTGAAGTCCTATGGGTCAAAGATGGGATTATTCAGGAAAGCTGAAAATAATTTAATTGTATCTATACAGAAATGAAAATTTTTAAGAACATGAAGAATAGATTATTCTACGGGCAGAATATGTACTTAAATAACTAATTACTTCATTGTTTTGCACCAAGCAGGGGTTTTCTGCTGTGTCTTTTAAAATGGGTTACTCTTTCTTTCTAGGTTGGTAGCTATACAGGAAAGAGAATTTAATAAAAAAAATGTCTTCCTGAAATGTCACGCAGAATTTAAATGAATCATTTTTCATGAACATACAAGACAACTTCTGAAGCCTTTGTGTCAACTCCAATACTTCAATGGGAGTTGGATAATCATGCAAGGACCTCTTCTAATTTGAAATATCTATCTATTTTCAAATTTATCACTTTGATCAACTCTATAAGTGGAAACATCAGGGATATATACATGTAGGTGATTAAAAAAGGCATATGTATTATACCATAATTAGTTTTAAATTTATAGGTGTAAGAAAAAGCATGGTTAGGTTGCTAAATAATCTTTCTTTCAAGGGAAATTAACAAGCATTTTATTTAGTGAGAGAAGACAAGCACAGTTAATAGAATGTCATCATATGCATTTTACTTCATATTTTCTGTCTAATTAATATTGAAATGATAAAACATGACAATTATTAGTAAAAAGTGAAGGATTTGTAAAAATCATATCTATTCTCTCTAATACGAATCAATGACTCCTAAGCATGTTACTCTCATTTTGAGTGCCAAACATGTATTTCAAGTTATATATTGAAAAGCTTTATTTGGTCCTACAAACTGAACATGTTCTCAAAGAAGTCCATGCTCCTGATCATGAATTTTTCCTCTCCTTACATGTACTAATTAAGAACTTCAGCGTACCCATTTACCTAGCTAAAATCTGTAGAGATTGTTTTAACCCATGCAACCTCCATAATGCCCTCTTTAGTTTTGTTTTACTTTCAGGCCTTTAAATTTTTTAACTCTCATTTTAACTTCTACCATGAACTTCAGCAGCATTCATTATTTTTATAACATGTAAACATAATTATAAATATTCTTATCTAAGTACACATTTGTATTATAAATATAGGTCAGTGTTTCAGTTAAATAGTATCTATAGTGGTATATGTAGAAAATAATGTAAAAAGTACACATCCAGCCAGCCAGCCATCTATCCACTCAGCTGTCCATGTTTAATATAAGCATGGATAATAATAAACTATATGTATTATAGGGTATATAATACTTTAAATTATGTCACATATAATATAAACATACTTTAAAATAAATTCCATATATGTACCTTAAAGAGCTAATGAGAGATCATTATGTATAAATGGTGATATTAGAATCTAAGGATTTTTTTACATGTAACATGTAATACAAACTGGGCATTATAATGAATTTTTGGTATTGATTAAAATACTTAAAAATACAAGATTGAGGAGATAAAAGACGTTATAGGAAAGTAGAAATTGATTTTTAATATACAACATTGTTACGTAGAAATGCTTCTAATGGGTATAATTTTAAAACTCTTTAAGATTATTTCTTTGATACAAGGCTCTTCTTCTGAATGAAAGTTCCAAGATTATTATTCAGAAATCAAGTTGATAAATAGCATGATTTCTTCTGTGCTAAATGAAAATTAAAAAGCCAAGAGCTCAATGTATATTTTTTAACATGGATAAGAATAGGTCATCTTTAGCAGCTCTTCCTTTCAGAAAAAAATAATTGCTCTTGGTATTTTTCTTAGTGTTTCTTTTCTCCTTCCTGCAATAAATTTACCCTGATGTTTTCATATAAAAAGGAAAAATCTGGGGAAGGAGATGAGGTGGGATCCAGAAGGAAATACTTTAAGAGCTATGTGCATATATACATAATTATGATGTATAAATACAATGTACCAATAAAAGCATACTGAAGAAGAGTGAGAAGAGAGGACTCTCAATGTTTTTCTGCCAGAAAGAAGTGATAAATGTATGATATCGTAGATATGCTAATTATCCTGGATTGATCATTATACAAGGTATATATGTATCCAGACAGTACATTGTAGGTTCTGAATGTATACTCATAGTATGTGTCAATTAAAATCTATAAAATTTAACTTAAAATGTAGTGTAGCTTCAGTGTCTCAGATAAAATGGCTTGAGAATACCAGTAGCAGCTAGCAGCAGGTTGTCCATTTATGCAGGTACTCTACAATTCTCATGGCCCATGCCAAATCCATCAATTCTATCCAAATTGTTACCAATAATGGCACTATACACCTGACTCAACTCGGTCAGCTCATCAACATCTCAATCTCTTGCTAAAACTTCATGAGCCACCAAGTGATAACGGCCAACTGGTCTCATGCCTACCATTAGTATTTCAGGTAAAATCCTCAAAAGCACACCACTGCAGGATCCCGGATGTGTTTGGGCTCTTCTGAAGGCTCTACAGAAATCTCTTAAGGATGATTCTGGCAAATCCTTGCTGCCCCTCCATCAAGGAGGTAAAAGAGCCTTTACCTGGATGATACTCTAAGGCAGGTAGGATCATTTTAATAAAATCTTGGCTGAGATGAAGGAAATTTGAAATGCCAAAGAAGCCACAGGTTAACCAACTGGGATTACTAATTATCATTCTTATACCCAATGTAGTCATGGGAATCTAGGTACTTAAGAACATTAATTAGATGCATAAGAACATGTTTCTCTCTATACACACAATCACCATTTAAGAAATCAGGCAGTGCCGGGCATGGTGGTGCATGCTTGTAATCCCCGTGCTTGGAAGGCGGAGACAGAAGGATCGTGCCGGTTCAAAGCCAGCCTTGCTGGCTTAAAAGACCCTTTTTCCAAATTTAAAAAAATATAAAATAGGTCTAGGAGTTTAACCCGGAGGTAAAAGGGTTTCCAGGAACCCCAGTACCACCAAAAAAAAAAAAAAAAAAAGAAAAGAAAACAGGCTGAGAAATAATATTAAACACACACACACACACACACACACACACACACACACTTTTATTATAGCAACAGCAGTAGCAGCAGCAAAAAGAAAAAAATAATCTTTTTGGGCTATCTGATATACTTTCTTTTACCAGAAATAAAGCAATAGAACCATTAAAATAATACTTGGCTTTGGCTTCAGAAAATTCAAGGCAAAATTTAAATGTCCCATGACATTATCTACCCCAAACCCACATTTTAATGAATTGATTTCTTCTTCTATGACTTCTCTTTTCTTTTCTTTATTCTGACTTTTTGAATGGGTCTTTGATTATAAGTAACCACTTCTTTCTGAGAGTAGGTGAGATAGAAGCCCCAGTTCCTCATTTACCTTGAGTTTTAGTAAAGAGATAGCTCTGATTTTTATTCAAATCTCTATTGGTATCCAAAAGGGAGGGGTTGTCGGTAGAAAATCAGGTTTCACTAGAAGTAGAAGATCTAAACTCATTTGGATATCATATGGAAAATTTTAAAATGGACTCTTTTATTCAACCCCCAAAAGAGTATTTTTTACACTGTAATAAAAATAAAGAGTTGGTATTTGTCTTTAACAAGAAGATCTATTAATTTTGCAGATTTTTAGGAAAGAAAAGAGAGAACAAGGAAGATAATTTTCACATGTATGTGTTTACCCTTGTGTGTGCACACGTGTGTGTGTATGCACACATATCCGCATGTGTTACTGGGAATTGAACCCAGGGGCATTTTACATCTGTGCTAAAACTTCAACTTTTTTATTTTATTTATTTATTCATTTATTTATTTATTAAAGTTTATTTGTTAAGTTGCTGAGGATCTTGTTACATTACTGAAGCTTTCCTTTTTTTTTTTTTGGTGGTACTGGGGTTCCTGAAAACCCTTCTACCTCTGGGCTACACTCCCAGACCTATTGTATACTTTTATTTGGAAACAGGGTCTCTTAAGCCAGAGAGGCTGGCTTTGAACACGCTTGATCCTCCTGTCTCCGCCTCCCAAGCGTGGGGATTACAAGCGTGCGCCACCACGCCTGGCGCGAAGCTGTTTTTGAACCTGCAATCCTCCTGTCTCTGTCTCCTAAGTACTGGGATTACAGGCATGCACACACCATGCCCCAGCTAATCCACTTTTTATAGTCTTTGTCCATGATGGTTAGTGATGCATAGACATACTGCAGATATTGCATCCCACAATAGTGACGTGAGCCCACAAGATCCTCCAAACCCTTTGAAAACTTCCCAGTGAGTGCGTAAGAGGAGAGATGGAGAATAAATAGATATAAAATAACACAGATGCTTACACTGATATAACCAAATCTAAAACTGGAAATCAACTAGAATCTACATTATCAACATAAGAGTTTTTCCTAATGATATATAACTTTTCCATATTTCTCTGTTATCCACCTCCCTCTCTGGTATAGCCTAATTGGCTGACCTCCAGAACCCAAACTAGTCCAGACCATTAGCTGTGATCCTGGTTTGCAGACCTAGCATCTAAATAGAAATAACTAGGCTCTTCAAGTAGACTATCATGTAGGAAAGGTCAGTCTTCAAAGAGGAATAAAGTATCCCAATTATATTCTGAGAAGCAAGAAAAAGAGAATAATATATTTCAATATTTGGGAATGCACTCAGTATTTGAGCCCACTTATAAGCCATTGTTTAATGAGCACTCACCTACTTTCCATAACTGCTAACATGCAGATGTGTGAGGCCATTTTATTCCAGTGTGCTCTGAAGAAACAAATAGTTCTGTGTGGACTATCTGTACCCTCATCCTCAATCCTTCAGTAATTTCATTACTAGTTTTTGTTGCCCTGGTAACGTTCATAAAATAAATGATTTGACCTATCTCTATATGATTTTGTTGCCCTGGCAACTTGGTGTTTTCCAGAAATTCTACCGAGAACAATATTTTAGCCACACATTTGCTTTCTTGAGGAAATACAACCTGAATAGTTTGGACAGTTATCTATTTAATTAGATTTAATGTGCTAAATGATAATTAATAAAGTAATGTTAATATCTTTAGGAAGAAAATGGCTAGCAAAGTAGTGGTATTCCGGTATAATGAAAACTAAGGAAAGAAAGTCTCAGTACTGGAGGTAGTGCACAACTGGAATTTCATCTTTTAGCAGGTGTCAGTCTTGTATGCAGAATGCAGTGCCTGAAGCTTTAAAAAGCATTTCTTTATGCCTTGAACTATAGCTATATCTTTAAGATACCTCGTAAGATAAAACCAAAACACATGAAGAAAGGGTGGATGTACACTTACAAACATATACACATAGGCACCCATGGGCACACTTGAAAATACACATAATATTTCCATAGCCCTGAAGTTGAAATATTTCAGGGTTAAATTTTATGCATTAACATAAAACTCGAGAGGTGGCATCAAGATGCATCCTTATATGTTCTGGAGATGTGTTCGTACCTGGCACTGGACAGATTCCAACTATTACACCTGAGGAATTTTTAAAAAGTATTAAAGTACAGATTATTTACATAATTAAATTTTCATAATGCAGCAAAATGTAATTTTCTTCCATTTTTATTGATTTATCCATTATTTCACTGGAAATTTTTACTTTTTTTTTACATGCCTCAGTGACATAACTTACCATTTCTCTTTTACATTTTATATGATAAACCCAAATTCTAGACAATACTGTTAGAATTTTCAAGCTAGTAAAAATATAGAGAGAATTCAGTCATATTTGACTAAATAATAGTTGTCCTTCAAGAGACTAAATTTTATCTTTACAAACAAATCTTTCCCTTGGTCAATAAAACAAATGTTTTACTTAATAAAGATTATTTGCCTATCTGATCCTAGAAATACCTTGAGATACCTTTCCAAACTTTTTGTTTATTATTCTTAACTAAAATTACCTCTTGTTTTCTTTTTAACTCCCCAAACACCCTCTTATCCTCTAAAGTCATGTTTATATCTTTGTTCTCCCATGCCCTTAACTGTTCAAAGATGCTTCCTTGTTTCTGATGTTATGTAATTTTAAAACATATGAAATATTTTTCAGCCATATATTTGAACGAAACCATACTAAGTTTACAAAAATGTTCGCTGTAATTGAATTGTGTGGCTTGAGAACAGATTGTTTCTTATTTCTGTTCTCTCATGTACAGTAATAGATGAACACTTTCCATGTATTTGATACTCATCTTTTTTATTTTTTTTAATATTTTTCCATTGTACCTAAGGCTCTTTCATAAATGAAAAGTCAATGACTAGTATAGCTATTGTCTTAGGAAAAGAAAGCCTAACGTATGTGAAAGTTGAAAATAATTGATTTACAACTAGTGATCTCTCTTTTAAGTAGTTGTCTGCTGATTATTTTTATTTATTTGCACTATATTCAGCCTAAAGAGTCAACAGTCTTTCATGGAATGCAAACTTAGCTAAGATCATGGCATTTTACAATCTGTTTTGATCATCTAGTATCTAAATCATCAACTATGGATAATCTGACAAAGTTTATAAAGTTAATGCATGATACAAGTTCATAGATGGATCATATATTTTAATCTGTAGAAAACATGTCTGAAAGACATCACCAAATATCTTTTAAAATAAATTTGGTGAAATAAATGGATCTATTCCCAAAAGCTAAGATGGTTTTGTATGTGAATTCTTTTTAACCTTCTAAAATAGATACTCCCAATGCTATTTAAAGTTATTCTAGGATTTAGGGAGAACAGGAATTATCTCAACTAATTTTTTTTAACCTTTGTAATTCTGATATTAAGACCTCACTAAAATAGCACACCTAAAGAGAATATCACTTAGCACTGCCGTGAATAAAAAATGATGCCAAAGAAATAAATAAAATATTAATAAATATAATTAGAAACATATCTTTAATAACTATATAACATGGCCAAATGAAGTTCTTAGTGGAAAGTTTGCACCTTAAGAAATAACTCAGTAATTATAATCACATCAAATTTCCACAGATTAATAAAATTAAATTGCAAAAAAAAATTTCTCATAAAACTAGTTTCTCATAAAACCTGGCAAAATTCAACGTTTAGCTCTAATTAAGAAAGACAAATATGTCCATTATAGTCTTCCCATTATGGTACAGAATCAGATTACATATTACAATGCAACTGTGCCAGAAACAGATTATAAAATACAGATATTAAAATTAAGTAGAAAAATAGATTATTTAGAATATCTAGGGAAACATCTATGTACCAATGACATAACCCACTGAAAACAATAAGATAATTTACAAAGATAGTTGCTATAAAATTGCTTCAGATATGGGATAGAAGAACAAGGTAAAGAGCAGCATGAAAAAACAATCACACATTTTGCAAAAGTCGGATATTCTGCAGGATAGTTAGCCAGGAACAATGAGGGAAGGGGGGATTGTGCCAGAGTAAAAGAGCCTTAAAAGATATAATAACCAGATATAAGACCTATGTACTGATTGTTTTCTGATTTACAAACCTCAACTATAAAAGACACGTGGGGTCATTTAAAAAAATTGAGAACAAAAAACAATTTCTTCAAATTAGAAATCATTAGCTGAAGCCGGGCGTGGTAGTGCATGCTTCTAATCCCTGTGCTTGGGAGGCGGAGACAGGAGGATCACGCAGGTTTGAAACCAGCCATGCTGGCTTAATAGACTCTGTTTCCTAATAAAAATATTAAAAAAAATAGGTCTGGGAGTGTAGCCCGGAGGCAGAAGGGCTTCCAGGAACCCCAGTACCATAAAAAAAAAAAATCATTAGCTGAAAATAGTTTTTGAAAAATATGTACTGTGTGATATGGTTTTGATAAAAGATATTCACACGTGACATTTACTGTTTGAGTGTGTATATGTGTGTGTGTGTGTGTGTGTGTGTGTGCATGGAGATGTAGATAGATTAAGTAGATACAAATATAAATTCAGATAAATAGGTACCATTAACTGCTAGCTGTAATAATCTTTGGATAAAAGGGAAATGGTGCTTTTATATTCATATAATGAATATATTCCAAATCTAACAATATGTTTCAAAAATTAAAAGATTTTTAAAAGAAAACAAATATAAATTATTTTTCTATATTCTAAAGTAACCAATTGGAAAATATAATACAAATTTCTTAACTATTATAGTAACAAAAATATTAATACTCCAAAGAATCATTTAAGAAGTTTACAGTACATGGAAGAAACTGTAAAACTCTTTAAGGGACAAAGACTACATAATAGAATTCTTGGATAATAGAAAGACATATCTTCTTTTTTGTGGAAAACATTTTTTTCCAAAATATTGGATTTTTTCAAAAAAGAGTTTGCCTTTAAGCAAATATATAAACTCAAATATATAAAAATCAAATTTTAGTGAATATTTTTAACTTAGCAAAATGCTACTAAAGCTCATCTAGACATGCCAATTTCCCGGAAAAGTTCTTGAATAACAATAAAAGTAACAATTTTGTGAATAGTCCTATAAGAGTATAAAATATTATAAAATACAGATTTAAATTTGAATAAGTATGAGAAACTCAATACCGAATAAAGTTCACAAATGTTTATACACATAAAATGGGTATTTATTTTGGGACAAATATTGGACTGGAATTTTATGTCCGTGAAGAAAATTCAGATGGTATATTTGGAAAAATGTGTATGTGTATGTGATAATTAACTACACATCTGGGAAAAAGACCTATACCATTATCTCATCAAATACTACAAAGTAAACTCCAAATATAGCAAAACCTTTAAATAAAATTACTATAAACAAACTACAAAGACATACTATATTTTAAATTTTATGTTCATTAGAATATTTTGCATGGAATCCAGATGCTCAATAGAAGTGGTCAGCCAAAGAGCCTGTTAGCCAAATGTGGCCCTCACCCTCACTCTGTCAATAAAGTTTTATTGGAACACTGATTCATTTATGTATCACTACAGCCACAGAACTGAATAGACATGACAGAGTTCATATGCCTTACAATAATGGAACAAATTTACTGTTTGTCTCTTTACAGAAAATATTTGCTGACTATTGCTCTAAAAAAAGAGGAATACAACTGAACACATAAATACTAAAATTCTGAATGAGAACATCATAAATTAAATTCAAATTGAGAAAACTAAGTTATCTGTGATAGTGTTAACTTACTAATTATAATAAGATCTTTATCAGTAAGAAAGGATCCACACCCTAAAAGAAAACTGAGCAAATAATATGAACTTGGAGGACAGTGTTTATGTAAAATCAATCCATACACATATGAAAAGCCAACTGTCTTCTCTAGGACTCAGAAAAATAAAAGTAAATGTCAGTGAGACACCATTCACCACTATCATTTCAACAAAATATTTACAACTTAAAATCGGTCGGTGTTAATGGAAGATACTGGGAAAAATTCTTAAGTTCAATTTGATAATAATGTTACAAATATTTTTGTTCATTTTGTTTTGTAACTAGGGATTGCACCCAGAGGTATTCTACTTCTGAGCTACACCCATGACCCTTTTCATATTTATTTTGAAGCAGGGCCTCACTATGTTGCTGAAGGTCTTGCTATGTTTCTGAGGCTGCCTCTAACCTGTGATCCTCCTATCACAGCCTTCTCCATACTAATATTATAGGCATGTACTACCATGATTGAATAATAGCAAATTTTAAAACATGTTAACCCTATATAACAGGAACTTATCCTTCAGATATTTTCTCACTATTAATCAGGATTATGGTCATGAGTTTTCAAGCAAGTAGTAGAAAAAAAAAACAACTTAAAGAACTATGAATAGAGAATTAGTTAAATACCTTTTGGTATATTTATATGATGGTATATTTAAAGCCTTTAAAAACGGGTGATCTGGATGTACATGTGACTCATATGTAGTGGTAACCAGAGCAGTTGTGCTATGATTTGGATACAATTTGCCGCAAAATGTTTTTGGGCTAGAAATTTGGTCTCTAGTGTAATGGTATTGAAAGGTAGGGGGACCTTTCAGAGGTGAGGTCTAGATGGAGAGGGTCTAATCCTGACGCCTCTCCTGAATGGATTAATGTTGGTCTTATGCAGTGGGTGGAGTACTGCAAGAGTAAATTACTACTCAGGAGAATGGCTAGGCTCTTATAAGAGTGTGAGCCCAGCCTCTTCCTGGTATTTCATATCATCTACCTATGTGTTCTCTTTCTTTTACACTCTCGTCAGCCCTGTGATGCCATGTTGGGATGCAGCCAGAGGGTCCTAACCAGAGACTAGACAGATGTGGCCACCTAACCACAGACTTCTAGTCTCTAAAACCGTAAGCCAAAACAAATCTTTCATTATAAAGTACCTAGCCTTAAGTATTTTGTTATAACCACACAAAACAAAGACAATTCTACTCTAGGTAGGGAAAAATTAATTATTATGTTGAAATTATATATGTTCCCTGCAACATATATAATCTTTATATGTTAAAAACATATATACATTTATATATATATGTACATACATACTTTTAGATTAATGAAAAAAATGATTTATGTTCCCTAAAACATATATAATCTTTATGTTAAAAACTGTATATATGCATTTATATACATGTACATACATACTTTTATATACATAAAAATTGACTAGATGAAATATGAAAAATTTATGTACATAAGAAAGATATGTGAATTATCAAGGTTATATTCTAGAGAAGAGACTTGAGTTAAGAAATCCTAGTTAGAAAGTTGTTTAAACTCAGTATACTTGAATGGTGGAACTTGAATGTCATTATTTACAGATTTTGTTTTTCTAAAGTTGCTCAAGATTATTTGAGAAAAATTACTGTAGAAAATTTTTAACAACAAGAAAGTCTGTGTGGCTCTAATAGTAGTTAGGAGTCTAAGAGGCTTGCTGTGGAATCCCTTTGTTTTAATTTCCATACTCCAGAAGTAGATTTAGAAGGAGTTAACTGAAAAGAAGAGAGCCCTTCTTAAGTCAGTCTTATCTGAAGTCCTCTCTGGTAGAAGGAGAATATATATATTTTACAACATACTCCCTCAGCTACTGATCAAAGTACTAGTATAAAATATTTTTTGCTATCTAAAAAGTTAATCTCTGAAAAAATACATATATTTAGACAAAATATTTTTCAACTATTGAAGGAGGGTGTTGTGCAGTTGAAACATATTTTGTCTAAATATATGTATTTTTTCAGGGAGGTTAACCTTTTAGATAAGCAAAAAACTATTTTATACTGGTACTTTGATAAAAACAGAAGGATTATGGTTTTTGCTCATCTCAGGTATTGTGGTAAAAGAGAAATATCTAAAACTTTGCTCTTTGAACATAATTGTAATTTTCTATAATATTTGTATAAGTGACATCAAAATTATTGAGATGCGTTTTTTCGAAAACACACTTGTAAGTTTAGAAGACACATCTCTGAAACTAGAGCTTACGCCTCGCTGTTTGAAGGTGAAGAATAATCTTGTCAAGTATTCTGGCTTTCTTAAACTGCCTTGTTATAAAAAGGGAGTTTACATTTGCTTTGTAACTATAGCAAACTTAGGGTTCATTCATCATAAGGATTATGATTTAGCCATGCATGGCGATAAAGCTTCTGATGATCCAAAACGGGCATCTTGCGTTTCTTACACAACTGTAATTAGATAACCAATTTGCAAGTAAGTAAAAATGAAAGCCAGCCTTTTTCCTTGAGATGTAGTAACGCTAACCATATGAATAAAAGAAGATTTATGATTCAAACGAGCCTCCATAGAACTTAAGGGTTTAGAACTCTGCTTTCTGTTGGGAACTGTTATTTATTTTCCCCTCCATATCAGTAGTATAGGTTCAACAAAATATCCAATGTACTGGGACAAAGGGATTGACAATCGTGCATTCACATGCCGTGCCAATGTCCCTTTCCTGTAAAGTAGCTACTCGGTGCGATCCATCAACTCTTAAAATTCTGTTGGCGTAATGGTGAGATGTCACAGTACAGTAGGGAGCTCTGCGCTGAGAAACACAAACAAATAGTCGATTGCATTGACTAAGTCAGCATGTTTACCTGCTCACAGGGAAAAGCGAATCTCTGATGTAGTGCAAAGTCCTCTTTACTCAAGAGTCATTTCAGATGATCAACGACTATGTGCAAACAGAAATCACTTTGCTTTCCGAAGCGAGGTGGACAGCTTTTCCAGAAGTGCCAATAAGGTCCCAGATTTCAATTAACAGTGATCTGTTTCCTTACACAAATGCCAGGTTTTGACTATAATCCATGAGAGGAGATTTCTATCCCTTCTTCCCTAAATCTTTGTCTAAATGTACAGAAAAAGGACACTGTATACAGAGGTGAACTGGAAGGGAGAACTTCTGCTGGTTATATATTGGTGTTTATTCTGGTTATATATTGGTGTTTATTCTGGTTATATATTGGTGTTTATTCTCTGCTTTCATTCCTTTTCTGTTCTCCTTTATTTTCTCCATCCTTCCATCCTCTCTAATTGCTACCCCTCCAGTTTAACCACTCACCCACCTTAGAATACGACTAGAATACGACCAAAGGCCGCGTGTGCTGTGCTCCTATCTCCCGGAGGCAATGCTTTCTCTTCAGATATAATCTCTATTAAGACCTCAGAGTCCCTGGAGCCAAGCCAAGAGAGAATCTGAAAGGTGGATGTAATCTCTCTGGCTATCACTAGAGGAACATACCTCCACAATGAGAATTCAGACAAAAGATTTTCTTAAAATGAGGAAGAAGAAACCTGATAGTAGAAGAAAAATGTACTGAATTGGAATTATGGACAACATATTTACAATGTGGATTTGGGACTTTGTATTTGTTGAGGAGGCTGTAGTTAATAATAAAGGAGATACCCAATGGGCATCTCCTTCCTTCCTTCCTTCCTTCCTTCCTTCCTTCCTTCCTTCCTTCCTTCCTCCCTTTGTACTGGGGTAGAACCCAAGGGTGTTCTACCTCTAAGCTATACCTCTAAGCTTTTATTCTTTATTTTGCAACAGGGTTTCACTAAGTTGTTGAAGGCCTCCTGGAGCTGCTGAGTCTGGTCTGGAATTTGCAATCTTCATGTCATTGCCTCCAAAGTACTGGGATTATACATGTGCCACTATGCCCGGCGGGTATTTTATTTTTTATGTATAAACATTGAATATTTGCCGGGCGTGGTGGCGCAGGCTTGTAATCCCTGCGCTTGGGAGGCTGAGATAGGAGGATCACTCAGGTTTGAAATGAGCCTCAGCTGGCTTAAGAGACCCTGTTTCCAAATAAAAATATAAAATAAGTCTGGGAGTGTAGCCCAGAGGTAGAAGGCCCCTGGGTTCCATCCACAGTATCACACACACACAAAAATGAATGTTTTAGTAAGTAAATGAGATAAGCACCAACCCAAACAATTTGGCTTATAACCACATCAGCAAAGTTAAAAGAACATGATGAGTGTGGCAAAGAATAAATTATCATGCCCTTTCTATACCAATACTCATATTCTACAATTGTATGGGTCTAAAACACAACATTACAGTCTACTTATATAACTAAAGAACAACCACACATTGGGTGTGTACCAGAACTATTTTAAAAGCCTTAATAGCTGATTTTAGTGAATGAATAAAACACACAATAATTTAGGTATTACAGCCATGTTATAGAGGGGGAAACTGTGGCTGGAAAAGTTTCAGCGACTTGCTTAATGCCACCAAAGCTAGAAAGGTTTCATATCCTGCCAAACTCAATCTAGAATTCAAGAATCATCAATGGGCTCATTCATTCTTCACAGAACTTAGTGGTAGGTAGTGTAAGTAGTTTTATACTTTAGTGTCCTAGAGTAATCCATTTAATTCCCATTTTGATGACAAAGTTGAGGCCCGCCGCAGGGTCTCAAGTTATTTATGCAACACCGACAACTGGCAGGATTTGACAGGCCAAAGATGGGTGGTACACACTCAGTGTTTCCATGACACTGTTGAGTTAATTTGTCCATGTGAAAGAAAGACAACAAACAAAGCACTGGGTGGCCGCATTCCTTTTTCCAGGAATCTGTCCCAGCCATAGACACAACACTTTAAATTTGGTGGCTCAGACATGATGTAAAGTCTAGTCACAGGAGGCAATAATGATGTCAAAGAGCAGAAGCCACAAGCAAGCAAGCAAAATCTGAGGAGGAAAAGTAACACACACACAAACACACACACACACACACACACACACACACACACACACACACACCCTGACTGATCCTGGAAAAGGATAATACGAAAATATGAAAAGTCAAACATGGAATTGAAACTGTGCTGGGGTGGAGGAGGAGGAGGAGGCTTATGAAAAATGTTGCTAAGGTCCTAATAACATCGAAAATAGAGTACACAAATATCTTCCCGTCTCCTAGAAGCTCCAAAGGTTCCGAAGAGTCTTACGCACATTGACATCTGGCAACATGTTCAGATTTCACCAGATGTGCATTCCTTTTGTCCACAAGGAGAAGATGCTTAACCTTGGTGTGAGGACCAGGTTAGCATCATTGCTCTGTAGATGAAGACTTTTTTTTTTTTTTTTTAAGGAGGTGACTGTTTCCTTCTAGAAAGTTTACTCTTTAGAACTTGGCAGAGCTCTGCTCTTCCTGTGTTGGCTAGGTCCATGCTGTGCTATATTTTTTTTGGCGGCACATATTGAGTTTTACCTCACGCTTTGGACAAAAGAACAAAGCCTGTATTTGTTGCATAGTAGTATGATTTATAGAACATGGAGCAGAGGAACTCAGGAAGCCCCTAAGGTGTGTAAATAACAGTAAACAGGGGGATTTACAAAAGATGGTCCAGAGTTGTCTAAATAGACTATGTTCTTTAAGGAAAAGGCACACTATGGAAATGTGAGGAACAGCATAAAAAGTTTCTTCTTTTAAAAGAAATGAAATGGGCAGAGTTCAAATATGAAAAACAGATTCTCTTATCCTTTCAGTCAAGGAAATGAATGTAATTTATTTAGTTCCTTGGTCTTTTTACTTGGGGGAGGGCTATATCATCAGTCCTATTTTATTTTTTGTGCTGAAACAATGTCTCCCTAAATTATCACACACTGGCCTCAGACATGTGATCCTCCTATCTCAGCCTCCCAAGTACTGAGATTATAGGTATATGCCATCAGGCCCAGCTGTTCCTTGATCCTTAAATTTAGATTCTCAAAGAGTTAAAACGTAGCAATGCTAACCTGGCGTGGTGGCGCACACTTGTCATCCCCGCACTTGGGAGGCGGAGACAGGAGGATCATGCAGGTTCAAAACCAGCCCCACTGGCATAAGAGACCCTGTTTCCAAATAAAAATATTTAAAAAAAGGTGTCTGGTAGTGTAGCCCTGAGGTAGAAGGGTTTCCAGGAAGCCCAGTACCACCAAAAAAAAAAAAAGTGTAGCAATGCTTTGTCTTTGTATAACTAACACATTTCATAAGAAGGATAACGCTTATAATGCATAGCATGTCAAATTTGTACCTGGTTTTTGCACACACACACACACACACACACACACACACACACACACACTCCTCCTCAAAGCATCATTAAATACAGAAAAGAGAGGAAAGGCAAAGGTAGAAACTACCAGGGACAGTACATCAGAAAGCTGCCATCCAACTTTCTGTCTGGGGCTCTTCCCTCTCCCTTACATTTCCATTCTTTCTCTCTCTTATTCCATACTCCTTCTAAAGACCTAGAAAACACTGGAAGATGATACAAACATAAAAGTCTAGACTCTAATGCTACATATGTTACATGCCATACATTTGACTAGAAGCTGATGCACTGTGTCACAGAATAGAAACATTTAGTCATTAGAAACAAACCTTTCTGAAAGGTATTTTCCAATAAAGAAGAAAAGAGCTAAAGCTAGTACCCACTAAAAACAAATCTACCCAGCTTTCTACCAACATATCATTAACGTTAGTAGACAACTACCTTCACCTTCAAGTAAATTGCACTTGTAAACACATGGCCAAGGTACTCAAAATTACACCCAAAGCCAATCAGATTGCCTCCAAAGTAATTAAACAGTAACAGAAAGAGAAGAGCAATGGGAAGATGTTTTCTTGTATAATGAATTTTAATTGTCCAGAATTTTAAGTTCCTACATGGAGCAGAAGAAATTAGTCATTCATATTACATGGTAGATATCAACTTGGGAGGTTGACCGCTGTTCTGCTATTTCCTCCAATAAAATTTCTTCCAGTAAAGTCTCTTTCTCTCCTTTTTTCCTTTCTTCTCTTTCCTGCTTGTGTTCTCCTCTCCTCTCCTTTCCTCTCCCCTCCCCTCCCCTCCCCTCCTCCTCCTCCTCCTCCTCTTCTCCTTCTTCTTCTTCTTCTTCTTCTTCTTCTTCTTCTTCTTCTTCCTCTCTCTCTCTCTCTCTCTCTCTCTCTCTCTCTCTCTCTCTCTCTCTCTCTCTCAAATGTTCATGATAAAATACTTAATGACAAAAACCCAGAACAGGATATGACTATACACATATACACATTCCCTTCCTCCTCTTTCTTCCTCTCTCTCACTCTCGCTCTCGCTCTGGCTCTCTGTCTCTGAAATTCCCTCTATCTCTCTAGCTATCAATTGCACATACTTTTATAGAATTATTTTTTCAGAAACACCTTTTTTTTTTGCCTGGAGAATATGGCTGCCTAAAAAATTTACCAAAATATAACAAAAGCTTCACCCCAAAGCCTCTATGCATCAAAAAAGCTTCTACTTGCATAATAGAAATATTGAGCCTCAGGTGACTGAGAACACTTACTGTTGGTTGCATAACGTATGGCGGATGAGGCATCCATGAAGTACTCTGGACCTATGCATTAAACAGCATTTATTAGCACAAAGCAATCACAGAGAGAACCGGTTCTTGTGTTCGGTGGAGTCATACTAGGTCATAGGAAAGTGGAGTCCGCCTGACTTTACAGCTAATTGGTGCTCCAAACCAAGGAAAGGAAATTATTGGATCTGATTAATTTGGTCCCTGATGCCTGATAAAATGTCAAGCAACTTCCCATTTCTCTAACTGACTCCTGTGCCCACATGGACCAGGCTAAATCTTGAAGCACATTTGGAGGTTACTGTTGAGGACGCCAGTCTTAGGAGGGCGCAGAGACTATTCACAGGCCGACTCGCAGGGAGTAAGAGTGGACTGCTAAGACTTCTTCTTTTCCTTTCATTGGTTATAACTTCAAAGTCTCAAGTGATCTCATGTTAGGAATATGTCTGAACAGTACAAGTGTTGGTACAAACTAAAGAAATACACCAGAAATCTGAGAGGGGGAAATACTTCGAGTGAAACAAAGTTGTAAAAAATAAAAATCTCATGGGAATTGGTTTGGCAAATAAAAATGTGTATGGAATATGGTATGTAGAGCTAGCCAACACTTCAGCTCTTCTTATGTGTATCATGTGTCATCCAAATGATAAAGTCAGCCTGTGTGAGTGTACTGTCACAGAGAAAAAACATGACAATTTTGTTTTTAAATATGCTCACAGAATTGCCAGTACATTTTGGATTAAAAAAATAAGTGGTGAAAAGAAAGAATCCACAACATGGGAAATTGCTATAGTCTCTCTTTTTTTTTTTGAATGAAGGGAACTAGAGTTAAGTTTTACTAATGAACCCTCCCAAGTAAAAACTCTTTTTCTGTGAATTTTTACTTCTATCGCCAAAGTGAAATACAATGTGGTTTAGTGGGTGGTCTTGGCTGCGGCAGAGGCCAATATTCATTAAAAAAAAAAGAAAAAAGAAAACATACTCCCATTCACACACTCACACACACTCAAACAGGCAGGCCTATAGGAAGAACATAAATTAAACAGCACCTGCATGTAGTCTCCTGGGCCCCAAGGAAAGGCAATTAAGAAAGCAGCCCTTTCAGGGCCCCAATATGTGATTCAAACAAAAGTCTGTCCCATCCACCCAAGGGTATGTTTCAAGAGTGTAAAAAAAAAAAAAGAATGAAAATGACCATCTTTGGGGGCAGTAAGTCAAGGAGAAATGCATAGTTTCAAGTTTGATGCTCTGCCAGCAGAGACCTCCTTCAATGAAGTATGTAGTGGCTGAATAAGGTGAAATTTCCCTGAATGACTAGCATCAACACGTGATAGTTCTATACATTATAAAATGTCCACCCCACCCTTTGCAAAACACAAAGAAGCACATGCATAGACACACACGCCTTCTCTTTCTCGCTTGGAACTTTTTTTTTTAATAAAAAAACAAAAACTAGCCACTTTCTATTATTTATGGCATTTTTGATTAGAAGAATTCTTTGAAGAATGATTAGGTAAAGAGCTGCTGGGAATAATACCATCTATCATTGAAGGACTAAGTTTTGGGGGGTTTTATTTTGGGGGAAAGTGTGTCTATTTCAATGCTCCTGTAGACTTGGAATTAACTGGTTACAATTTTTGGTTTAGGACACATATTGTGTCTCGGATTTTCTTGTGTTTCAACACAGGGAACCACTGAGGTCTCTTCTGATGTCTCTGGAATTCAGAACAAAATACGAACAGGGTGTAGAAATAACTTGTGAACCACTGTGATAATCATTGAGAGGGAAGTGTGACTTAATAGGTATCCATGAGGCTTTACCGGGACGATGGTGACAAAATGAGAGGACAATGATAAAATATTCTGGACTGCATGAAGGAATTGTTAGAGATGTGCTTTTAGAGAAGACCCACTAGGGGATCTGAGCAACCAAAATAACAGAGAGCAAACAAAAGAATTTCCCAGTGGTTAAGAGAGCGGTACTAATAGAGACTGAAAAGGGGCATAATCATAAAACTCTGCAGGAAGAATGAAAAGCATGTTGGGTTTTATTATTCAGTGAATTGATGCAAACAGACCCTGGAAAGCATAGGTTAATTTATAACATGGATATCGTTACATTAAGAAGTGACCAGTGTATGAAGGCAATGTTTCTGGTAATTGTATGGTGTCCCCTTTGCCTCTCTATAGGGTACTGCTGTCAAGGAAGCTCTCTCCTGAGATGAGGGTGAATCGGACATACCTGGTATGTGGAGACAGGGGAAGCAGCAATGAATGGCGTGATAGATGTCTGTGGAATCATGCGGTTGGTTGCAAGACTGTACGGTGAGGGATAAAATCTGCAAACAGAAGACAACAAAAAAAAAGAAGATTCATGAAGTGGCTGCATGCCTGGCCACTAATCAAACGCTACAAAGCACATCTTAGGAAGACAAGTGTTCCACCTGTTTATTTCACCAGCTCTTAAGAGGAAGAGCATCCTAGGAGTTTTGCAGTTATCTGATTCCACTAAGAGAAATAAACCATCTGCACAGAGGGATGAGTTCAAGTACTGCAAAACAAATCTCTCTCTCTCATGCCGGTTGAGCATAATAGAGTTTTTAACCAACAGGAGGAGAAAAGCCATGGGGATCATTCTTCAAAAGAAGGCCTGCCATTCTAAAGCTCTTTGGAAGAAAGACGAAAGTACCAAACTTTAAGAAGATGTCTGGTGTTACACAGACAGGACCTGCACCTAGGTCTTTATTCAGAATATAAGAATCGGGACCCACACAGCTCTAGATATTTTGCTAGGGTCCACGCCATCATGCAGAGACTACTTTCTTCATTGAAGAGAAGAAAAAGGACAAATTGTGTCTAGTTTGGGATAGGAATATTTTCTGGGTTCATTCAAGGTACTGGTGGAGATAATGGATATATGTGATACACTCTTGGAGAATTTGTAAGATGCACTAAATTTTCTCCTCCAATAGGCCCCTTCAGTGGACAATTATGATGTGGTGAAGATCAGGAATCCACAAATCAGAGGAAAGATGATCCTTTTAGAAATTAAAGGGTAGGTCCTAGCTATAAAAATCAACGATATGTCCATTTCTTCTCAGTCTATGCTTTAGAATCTGTGAGATGCTTCATGCTCAAATTCTCTAGCAGAATCTTAAATCAGATTTATTTCTCCCTGTCTTCCTATGAGTGAAAGGCTAGAGTGTGACAAGCTACAGAACATATAAAACCAGTTGGCCTGGGGCGGAGTAATTCATTGATGTGAGTACAGATAGAAAAAAAATGCACGCCAGAGATAAAGAAACCATTATTTCACTTTGCTATCTGCTTAGTAAAAGCAATTACGACGCTCATGCATCTTGTTTAAAATGAGTGAAACAAAGTCTTAAATATCCTGAGAAGTCACAGACATTATTTTTATAAACTTTCAATGGTGCATTATGGTTTCACATCCTAATGTAGTTGGAATGACAGGGGCCCACATGCACACGGCACTTGGTGAGCTTCCTCCTGACTTCTTCTCCTTCCCAAACACAATATTGAGGTTAATTTCACATAGGTGCACAATGTCAATGAAAAGGTTTCCTTCATTAATTCTTCCTCTCCCAGTGTCAACCTTCCCTAGCAACCTTGTCATTGCTTCACTGGGGTTTCTCTTCATTTATCAAAAGTCTCCTTTATATCCCAATTGCTTCCTAACTTTCACATATGAAGGGGAAAAAAAATGACTCTTCACTTTCTGTGACTGGTTATTCTCACCTAACATAGATCCTCCAGGTCCAACCATTTTCCTGAAAGTGATGCAATTTTGTTTTTCTTTATGGTGGAGTAGAATTCCATCGTGTGCATAACCCATAATTCTATAACCCATTGTTCTATTGATGAACAACTCAGCTGTTTCCCTGATTGGTTATTGGGAGTTGTGCTGCTATTAAGAAGGATCTGCATGTATAAATATTTAAATCCCATGAGATACTTTAAAAGGAAGCATTTCTTGAGACTCATATTAAATGTAGAAATTTAAAATTTATGAATAATGTAGGATATGAAATTTATGGTTGCCGGGATTCAATGAGTAAATTCTTCAAGCAAGAATTAGGAGACTATAGTCTTGCATTGATCTTATTAAGCACTTACGAAGGATTTGATAAGGCCATATATTTTTGGTTTTAAAAATGTATTTCTAAAATAGTCTATTATACAATATATTTTTACTATTCATTTAACCCTTACATTTATAGGTGGGAAGTTTTAACAAAATATTGGCTACAAATCCCTTAGAATAAAAACAACAAAAGCAATGTTAAGTTATGAAAGGGATACAGAAAAAGATTTCTCATTCATTGTTGGTGGAAATAAACAGTGCAACCATTTGAAAAACAGCTTGGTGGTTTCTTACAAACAATAACATAAACATACCTTATGACCCAACAATTACACTCTTCTTAATAAAAAATGCATGCAATTTTTATACCAAAAGCGCAATGCAAATGGTTGTAGAAATTTTATTTACAATTGCCTAGAATTGAAAACAACCCAAATACCAATAAACTAAACTGATAAACTGTGATACATTTATATAATGAAACACTGCTAAGCAATCAAAGGAAAGAGTCGTCCTTTGGCATACATGGTGAACAGGTTCGAGGAGCCCTCATGGATACCAAATTCCAAGGATGCTCAAGTCATTCATATAAAGTATGCAGTAAGCCAGGCGTGGTAGCACACGCTTGTAATCCCTGCACTTGGAAGGCAGAGAAAGGAGTATCACACAGGTTTGAAGCCAGCCTCAGCTACTTAGTGAGGCTCTCAGTAACTTAGTGAGAACCTGTTTCCAAAAAATAGGTCTGGGAGAATAGCCCAGAGGTAGAAAGCCTCTGGGTTCCACCCCCATTACTAAAAAAAAAAAAAAAAAAATGTATGCAGTATTTTTCATTGACCTTGTATGCATCTTCCTATCTGTTTTGTGTCAACTCTATGTAACGTATAATACCTAATGTAATGTAAATTCTATATAAATGGCTGTTGCCCTGAAATTTTTCGGGAATAATGATAAAAAATGCAAAGTCTGAACCTTTTCAGTACAGATACATTTTCCCCTAAATATTTTCCATCTGGGTTAACTGAATAGGTGGATGTAGAACCTGCACAAGGGGAGAGCCAACTGTAACCACTGGTACATCTGACATGTTGAATGGCAAGTGAATTTTGCTAAATGAAACAAGACAGACTCAATTATAATATGCTCCATAATCCCATTTATATCAGAGTATGGATGGGCAAAACTATAGGGACAAAACAGAAACAGACTTTGGGTGCCAAAGTCTGGGTGTGAAAGCAGCACTGGATTCTAATGGAGTCTGAGGTTGTTTGTAGCTGTACAACACCATGACTGTTGTGGCAACAGAATTGTATGCATCTGTCAAATTATAGAATTGTACACTGAAATTTGCTCTGGATAAATTATGCCTCATTAGTGTCTCTGTGTCTCTGTCTCTGTCTCTGTCTCTGTCTCTCTCTCTCTCTCTCTCTCTCTCTCTATATATATATATATATATATATATTTTTTTTTTTTTTTTTTTTTTTTTTTGCACTATTGGGGATTGAACCCAGGGGCATTCTACCTTTGAACTATACCCTTAGCTTTCTTTCTTTTTTCTTTATTTTGAAACAGAGTCTAACTAGGTTGGCAAGGGCCTCACTTAGTAGCTGAGGCTGGCCACAAACCTGGATTCTCCTGTCTTAGCCTCCCAAGTACTGGGGTTATAAGCATGCACCACCACACCCAGCTTTCACTGTCTCTTTAAAAAAGAAAATCGCAATGTAAGGAAGATCTAAACCATATTTTAGAGTTGCTGCATTTAGTCAATTGAATTGTTCTTGGTCAGTTTGCCCAGCCGCCTCAAAATGACTCCAAAGACTGTCTATTACAAAGAAAGCACAGTTTGAACGCCTCGTACTGGCCAGGACGATCGGTCCATAGGACTGCCTCTTTTTCATTGTTGGTTTCACTCTACTGTCTCTTCTTAAAAGAAATTTGTCAAGCTAAAATAGCAACTGCCATTCTGCTCTAGTTGTTCTCTACCCTTTTTTCTTATTTAATTTTTTATTTGATTTAACACTACCCAAAGTAGTTGTTGTTTTTTTAGAAATATATTTCTATATGTTACAGATTGAAAGCTTGTGTCCCCCCTCCAGTTTTAATGTTGGACTCCTAACTGCTAGTGTGGTTGTATTTGAAGGGTATCCACCATAAGTGATTAAAGTTAAGTGAAGTCACAAAGGCAGGGCTTTGAGTGGAGAAAAGTATTATTATTTTTAAAAACTGTGATACTAAAGAGCCCTACGCCCCCCCACACACACACTTGAGGATGTTGCCAGACGGTGGCTATCTACAAGCTGGAAAGAGACTTCTCACAAAAACCTAAATGCCAGGAGTCCAGACCATGAATTTCTAGACTCTCAATGCTAATAGGAAAAGATAAACTTCTTAGTTCAAGCCATCCGGTCAAGGTACTTTTTTATGCAGCTCAGGGTGAAGAACACTGTGTATTTATTGACTATTTCTACCTGGAGAATATCAGCTCAGTGACGATTTGCAATCCTTTGGGACATATTGCCTAGAATTGAGCCTGGTGCGTAATAGATACAGAATAACTACATATGGGATGAATTAATAGAGTTTAGTATGAAATGACCAAGGCCCAGATAATAGGAAACATAGGAAGTGGGTCCCAAACACAGGTAGGATGCTGAAAGCCCAGAGAATCTAGTGCAGGTTGCTAAATGTTCAGTGGAAATTTAATACCTGCTCTCTATGCACACAAGGACAATAGTAACTAGACACAATAGTCCCTTTCAATGCAAAATATGGTTTACATTTAATAACCCCCTTTAAGTCTTATCTTTTGACAGATCTTATTTATGAGGCAGTCGACAAGAAGACTTATCCAAGACTCATAGTGGCATGACAGGCCCATGACCACTCAGCAATCGGCTCTCATCCGCCACATCGGGGTTTAACTTCTGGTATAAACCCAGGTCCCACCTCTCATCCTGACAGAGAAAATCATGTATCGCATTTTAGCATGGCTGGTCTATTTTGTAAAATGTACCAATCGGGGTATTAAAAATGAAAGCAATAAAAATTGGATTGACAGGCCGAGTTTATAGGAAATCCTATGGGGAAAACAGAGCAGAAACATAAAGAAACCAGCCAAGTAAACTGATACTAACACAAGGAACCCTTGGGGGAAAATTTAATGCGTTTTTGTTCTATCTGTCCTAATCCTATCCATCAAACAAGAATGATATTTCATACTCCCCAGCAAGTTCCAATACTGCCACTCAAGCCAGAGAGTCATTTTGAAGGGGAAATATACTAGGGAGAATGGACTCAGCATACCATCTTGATCCCCTAATTCTGCTATCCTAAAATAAGCTCTTCTCAAGTCCAAACATAAACCAGATGAATTCACAGAAAACCCTTGCTTAAGCCAGGACCGGAGAGGCGGCTGCTGCTGTGTCTGAGTCTTAGAGGTACTGTAGCTAAGAAAAAACAGAACTTAACAGAAGAACTGTGGAATGTATTTCTCGATCACTTAGCTTTTTTTTCCCAGCCTCTGCCCTGAATCCCTATCATGATTTGAAAATATTTTTGAATAAAAAGTAATTTGAACATCCACATAATTCGTTAAGCTGAAGGGTCATGCTATTGGGAAACACGAAAGAGTAAACTGGCAAAACTGTTCAGCTCTGATAATAAAAGTTAAGGTAATTTTAAATATATGCCTTTATGCTTTTATATCTGGTAATGTATCCATTATGTCTGCAACATGCTGTTATACAGAATGATCTGCCCATCAAACTTTCTTGGAAATAGTTTATCCACTTAAGAGATATTTCTTTGCCACAATTCATAGAGTATTATAAGTCTATTAAAGATCCCCTTTACACTGAGCCAAGGGTTTTTTAAGGCAGAGGTGGTTAGGTCCCCTAGGGAACATTTGGTAATGTTTGGAGATATTTTTGGTTGTCACAATATGAGGAGTGGATGTTACTGGAATCTCCTCTGTGCAGGTCGGGATGTTATTAAATAATTCTGCAATGTATAGACAGTTCCCACAGAAAAAAAGAAAAAAAGAAAGAAATACCTGGTCCAATATGTTAATAGTGCTGGGATTGAGAAAACTTGCTTAGAGCATGTATACTAGTTACATCTGGAGACTCAATTTCACAAGAACAAAATATCAAAAGCCAAAGAGGCTAAGAAAAGTCAATGAAGCATGACCTGAACAACTACAAGCAGGCCTTTGAAAAACCTCACCATTTTTTAAGGAAAAGAAAACATGTACTTGGTTATCTGGCATTAAAGACAAGTATTAGCCAAGTGTGGGGGTATATACATGTAATTCCAGTATCTGAGAGCCTGAGACAGAAAGATTTCAGGTTCAAGGCCAGCCTTAGCAACTTAGGGAGGCTCTCATCAACTTAGCAAGACCCTGTTTCAAAATTTAAAAAAAATTAAAAATGGGGCTTGAAGTATAGCTTGGAGGTAGAATTTTCCTAGGTTCAATCCCCACTAGCACAGGAAAAAAAAAAAAGAAGCAAGTATTCTCTAAATTCAGAAAACACAAGTGTCGGTCACTAGTAAAATATTTTGGCTACAAAAAATGTCACTTTCAGGGGATTTGGAGGTCAGTAGTAATAGGGTGAAATCCTATTTCACTGATAATAAAAAATAACATGAATATATCAATCACTCCAGGGTAGGATGTTTTTTACTGTAGGAAAAACATACAAAATCCTATTTACACTGAAATAAACAGCACTGACTGGTGTTTCCCGTCCACAGGCAATATTGGTGGAGTCAGAACCGAGAACACTATCCTCAGGGTAACATAACAGCACAAGATTAATAAGTTACTGGTCATTTTTATTGTAATGCCAACCTATCCTTCACATTGGATTTCTTTCTTATTGTAACAAGATATGGCTTCTGTATCACTTAATATCAAATGCCCGTACTAAACAGCTGGCTAACCGACGCTATGGAAAACATTCGTTTTCCCATCTCCCCCAAGAATACATTTTATTCAAATAAAAACAATTCAGGTAGCTTTTACACAGCCTCGCTCAGAGAGAAGGGCACAGGGATGATGAAATTTTGAATATGGGAGGGATTATGACCTACCTCCCTTGCGTCTATGTGAAGTGATGGGATTTCATATTGGATGGCTAAAAAAGCAATAGGGCAGTAGTAATAACAAATTATAGAGTTTTGCCAGAGCTCTCTGAAAGAAGAATAGAAATTTTTATTCTTTCAAGTTAGCTTATTGCAAAAAAGGCGTGTGTGAGTTTTTCCCTTTTCTGTAGGGACTCGGATACTTCTTCCCTGTAACCTTCAAAGCCTGAGCTAAGCAGTGACATTGAATTACGTTTTCTTCTTAAGTGGTAATTTGGATAAATGCAGGCAGAGGACAGAACTGACATTTTCCACAGACTGAATGCAAACAGCCTAGATCACCAGGGTCCTGTTACTAAATGTTTGTTCTTCTTTAGGTCATAACCAAGAACTAGGGAGCCTTAATTTTAGTTTCAGGTTGCTGTATGATATGCGGAGGTGATGGATTCTGGACATTTCAATCGGACTCAGCATGAGCCAGGAGCTACAACCCAGTCATAGTCTGACTTATGATACCCAAGAAGCCTCTCAGACCCTCCATGGGACACAACCACCTCTCCTCTGTGGTTCAGAAAAACACATTTTTTCCATTTTTTATTTTGAGAAAAAGTGTAAGGAAGTAAATGTTGAGAAAGAAGTTTCCCTCCCACCTCTGTTTCCAGTTCTGCATTGGCTCTTCCCAGCGAACGGTTCCCTCTCTACGTTCTATGTTATTCCGGACATATTTGAGACATAAAGAAGTGAATAGATTTAAAATTTTAGTCCTTTGTGCTGTTTTGGAAATAATGTTTACATTCTAGCTCACAAGAGAATTGTGAGATAGATTGGAATCCATTGTGAGCTACACTGGAATTCATTGTGAGGTACTTTGGAATCTTTTATAACTCAACTCAATCAGTAGTGAGCTATGTTTAACAGTACTATAACTTTGGATAGCAGCTTCTGGTGTGCGGACATGGTACAGGATCAACCTCTTCCCTATAGTGATAAATATTTCTCTCTCTGTTAGGTTACTTCAGTCTGAGTTGGGTCTGAATGCTATATAGAATACAGCAATGGGAAGACACGCTAACATGCTTTATTCAAGACATTGATATTAGATTCTTTGGGTAAGTTATCTCAATTAGTGTCAACATTTCTACAAGAAACCAGTATTCGTCAGAGAAACATTAGGTTGTGAAAATATTTTCAGTAATTTTGACATCTTACATATATAGAAATGGTTGTTCTGTCAGTTCCTTCTTATTGGGATATCACTATACAAGGTAATAAAACCAAAGATGAGCAAAACATGTTAAAAAGAATCAATATGTAGAAGGATCAAACGAATGAGAATACTGAATTATAAACTCCCTGTGACTTCCCATTTCACTATTGTAGATAAAAATTCTATCTTCTTGTTACAAACAGTACAATGGAGAGTTAAATGCTTCCAAAGTTTTTTTTTTTTTTGTTAAATCAAGACATGAGAAAGTCATAGGAGGTTTGCTTGGGTGATATGAGAGGTTGTGCTTAAGAAGAATCAAGTTGAGGTTTAGCCTGTGAACAGGATGGGCTGATGACTGGGTGGAGGAATGGTGTTAACTTGCTTAAAAAAAAAAAAACTCTTCTATGGTCAGTAATGCTTATTTATTTTTATTTATTTATAATTTATGTATTTGTGCATTTATTTATTTTGTACTAATGGGGATTAAAGCCAGAGATGTTGTACCTCTGGGCTATAGCCCCAGTCCTATTTTAATTTTTAGTTTAAAACAGGGTCAACCTGTAAATCTTTCTCAGCCTCCCAAGGACTGGGGTTATAGGTGTGTGTCACCACACCCTGCACTCACTTCCTACTTCTTTTTTTTTTTTTTGTGGTACTGGGATTTCTGGAAGTCCTTCTAACTCTGGGCTACACTCCCAGACCTATTTTTACATTTTTATTTGGAAACAGGGTCTCCTAAGCCATTGCGTGCGGCTGGCTTCGAACCTGCGCGATCCTCCTGTCTCTGCCTCCCAAGCACGGGGATTACAAGTGTGCACCACCATGCCCGGCCACTTCCTACTTCTGACACACACAATACTGGGTTGAACAGGCTGCTACTAAAAATAAGACATGACATGTGTCTTCACTGGGTTAGTAGTCTCATGGGAAATAGGTGTGTCAAATACATGATTAAACAGGATAATTGCCAAATATGGTGGGTATACCATACTCAATGAAATAATAATACCAATATTTGATTATGGTATATTATATATTAATATCAAGGTTGATTATGTAGCATCACAGCAGGTCCATTAATCCTTGCAAAGTCTTATGAAAAGGTGTGAATACTGCCATTTCTACTTCACAGATGAGAAAACTAAAGTAGGCACAATGGTTCATGGTCACATGTGTCCACATGCACGTACTATAGAATCCAAGAGATAAAGGGCAGGATTTGGATACACACTGGGGTTGTGTTATGGTTAGATATAAATTGTGTCATGAAAACTTCACATATTGATGTTCAAAGTTGATATAAATAAGCAATGAGGGTTGCAATCTCATTGGTGGATACATTTACTGGGTGGTAACCTAGGCAGGTGAGGGGGATGGGAGAGGGGAAGAGGAAAATTCTCTAATTGAAAATGATGTACATTCACAAACATATCAGAATAAATCACTAAGCCAAACATAAGGAGGAGGAAGGAGGGAGGGAATGAGGTGAGGACTGGGGGAGGATTGAATGAGTGATGTGTCCATGTATGCCTCTACCATCCTGTACCCCATTAAGATGTATGAATACAACGTACCAATAAAAAAGAGTAATTTTTTTCAAGTCAAATGAACAAGATTTCAAATATATAAGGACTTGATAGCTTCAGTTACAGCTGTCAAATATGGAGACATCTGAAAACATCAGCAAGAGATATTCCGGTGAACTTAGAGTCTAGAATTCACAACTGAAGCTGTTTACTAGTGAAGAGGCTAATACCATGTGTTTTTTGGACAGGTCCTGCCAGAAGAGAGGACTGTTTTGATTCTGTTCTCTTTATAGATAAGAGGGATAGTCCTGAGTATACATATGCAAGCTAAAAGGAATATTCAGTAGTCAGGAAGGTATTGAAAACCTGATTTAAAGACCTGGAATGTAACTCAGTGGTAAAATGTTTTCTTGTTATGCATGAGGCACTGGGTTTTATCCCCATTACCAAAAATCAATCAATTGATCAATAAGCATGGGGGGCCTTCCCGTCTCAAGTTTGTTCTTAAATAAACCATGTGGCCTTGTGAACATCAGTGTGGGCACCAGCAGAGAGTGCTCGATATTCAATGTCAACTCCTTCTGTTCCTATGCAGCTTCCTCTTTATGCTAGCTGGGCAAAGCCATCTGGTTCTCTTTGGGTCAGAGACCTGTGCTTGACTTCCACCTCTAATGCCTACTGAACAGCCTCATTTATTTAGCTGTAAGATGGGAATGTCAGAACTCACCCAAAGAGATAACACTGTTAGTAAATGAGACAAAGCTCTTAAGGTGTTTTGATGTGATATTTGATTTTATTTCACAATCAACTGAGCGGTACAGCACATTTGGAAGACAACTGAAAGTAATACAGAGAAGAGATAATATTTTGAAATTGGTCTTTATTCCATTTTATGTGGTACTTGTACTAAAATTCCCTGGCATAATGTTTGTAATTTTGAGGATGTATATTGTATACCTTAGGGGTAAAGTGTTATGATGTATAAATTTTACTTTGCTATGGTCAAACCAAAAATTTCTATTAATCTAGATAATAATTAACTCTCTTGCAATTAAATACTTAAGTGTACGTATAGTTAAGTATAAAAGTAAGTTATTTTATTTCTATATTTTAGCAATATAAGCTCTATGATATAAAAGCTATGTATATCTAGGTCAATGTGATATCTCCAATCCTTTTCATGAGACTTGGCAAATAGGTACCATTTATAAGTAGATATATATTGCAGATAGGTAGACACATATGTACATAAGACATATAAATAAATAAATATATATATATATATATATATTATGATACATATATAAACACATATTTCACATATGTGTATCTATACATGAGACATGTTTTACAATATTGCACATATGCATATAACATAATATATGCATGTACAATATTGCAAAATATTAACGGTTGTTGAGTATAATTAGTGGACATTCAGGTACCTATTTATTTACTATTTCTATTTTTCACTAAGTGTTTAAATTTCCAAAATCAATTTTTAACTGTAACTGCCTGTACTCACTTGACTCTCAGATCGAATGCATCCATTTGACTCCACTGAATTACAAACACAAAGTGCTCTGTGGATAGCCTGTGTTCAATGAAGCCCATTCTATCCAGGATAGCACCTGGATTCCATCACCATCATGTTAGCACACTCTGCCTTATTAGGGACCTTTTGAGTTAACCATTTAAACTCAACTGTGCAATGGAATTCTAGAGGACTTTCTCATCTCATCTCATCTCATGTCTTTACAATTCTTTTACTCACCAAGTTTATAGTGCTTTGTTGGAAATAAAAAAGTGCTTATTGGACAAATGAAAGGATATTTTTACGTTTTGCTCCTAGAGAGAAGTTTTTGTTGTTGTTGTTTGTTTGTTTTTTTTTTTTTTTGGTGGTACTGGGGATGGAACCCTTCTACCTCCAGGCTACGCTTCCAGACCTATTTTTACATTTTTATTTGGAAACAGGGTCTCTTAAGCCAGCAAGGCTGGCTTCGAACCAGTGCGATCCTCCTGTCTCCGTCTCCCAAGCGCGGGGATTACAAGTGTGCGTCACCACGCCCCGCTAGAGAGAAGTTTTAATCAACCAAAGGACAAAGGACCAAGCTTCTATTGTCAACCTACAATCATTGGTTATTCTTTATAGAAAGAAAACTGTGAGTAAAGGGTTTGTCCCATATATTGTTTTTCTAAATTGATGGAACATACCACTGTGCTTTCAAGACTCACTGGATGTTTGTTGAATGACTGAATAAATGACTGTCAGAATGACTCTCCGTAAAATGTAATTACGTAAACACTTTCAGCAGCCCACAGATCTTAATAGAGGTCACTGACCAAACATAAAAATGGACTTTAACTCATTCTTTCCTCTACATTGGTCTTCATTAAGGTCTTTACTACAGTTGCCTCTTATCAAAAGATAAATACAAGCCTTGGAGAACTCCACCACAGAAAGATGTAAACATAAAGCAACCAACCAGGCATAGTTATTGTCAATTTTAAGAAAGTCAATGCAAAGCAAAAGGAACAGGAAGTGAGAAGAAAGTTTCAACTCAAGATATTTAGAATTCACAAAATTTTTGAGAGGCCCAGACCACATGGTAAGGGAGTCTTAATTTTTCAGAGGAGGAATCTTAAGCTAAGTAAGAGGCCGTAGCTTTCCAGATGGTAATTAAAATGAACCATGGACATGCAGTCACTTATGTTAGGGACTTGACTCCTGTTCATTATCATTACCCTGATCATCAGAAGGAAGAAGTATTAACATAGAAACTAACCTGGGTACAGACTAGAAATCACTGAGAGGTAATTTCTTTTTTTTTTCCTTACCTTTTCTTTGTGTGTGTGTGTGTGTGTGTGTGTGTGTGTGTGTGTGTGTGTGTGTGTGTTAGTTTGGGGAACTAACCCCAGATACAATCTACCTCCACCAAACTTATAGTCCTTTAAAAAATGTATTTGAAATAGGCTCTTCCTAGTTTGCGGAGAGTGTCACTATGTTGCTGAGGCTGGTCATGAACCTGTGATCCTCCTATCTCAGCCTCCTAAGTACTGAGATTATAGGTGTGTGCCACTATGACCAGCTTGAACTTTGTTTTCTAGACTGAATAGCAAGGTCAACAGTCTTAACTAGAGAAACACAGATCATTCTTCCAGTCTAACTTTATCTTTACTCCTTCTTCACATCCAATTTTTTATATTGTGTCTTTTTTGGGGGGGTAGGGAACAGAAGAGAGTAGAAGAGAAGAGAGAAGGGCTTAATGTGACCAAAGGAAATGTAAAAATGGAGTTCAGAATCAGTTATGGTGAAAACAATCATTACAATGGTAACAAAAATTTGGTTCCAATTCTGGGTTTGAAGACATTACTCAAAAGCAAAACACATTTGAACATTTGTTTTCCTTTGGTATTCAATCCGAGCTCAAAGATCTCTTAGGAATTAAAATAGAGAAAATGTAATCAACTTACCCATTCTGTATGGCGGCTGTGGGGTCATAGGTCAGAGCCATCCCAGCCTGTACATAGGGAGAAAGGACAGAAAACAAATCTCAACATTTTTATTGTTCTACCCGAGGCCTTCAGTTCAAACACTTTTATCTTGACTTTCAGTGATTTAGGCATATTTGGGTGTATATAAATTTATTCACCTTCCTTGCCATTTTTACTGTTCACAAACTAGAACTCAACAGTGAATTGGTAGTTTATACAGTCTATTTAGACAAACCAATGAACAGTGCCATGTGCTTGGTTGACTCCCATTTCGGTTTCTCTAAACCCACCCTCTGTCTAATTTAATAGCCTTATCATTTCTCACTATTGTCAAGAATAGCTATTGTGCATTTCATGCCGCGAAAAACATTAAGAGTGAATCCTGGGGTCATGTTAAATATAAAAGTGACTTAAAATGCATTGGAACTTAAAAAAAAACCTTTTAGAAAATATTTACTTTAAAATAGATTCTGTGCCTCAGGGGTATGGAGGTAATGAGTCACCAGGTTCTTGTCCTGATAGATTGCTAGTACTTGTTCTACTTAGAATGGTAGAAAGCGGAGGTCATTTACATATAATGGAAATTCTAGGCCATGCAGCTAATAAGGACCAAGTTTTGCTCTGTTTCTAAGAACAAGATTGTCTCTGAAAAACCATACTTCTGTAACTTATAGAGATTTTGGAAAAGAATATGAACTTTTGGATTGCTGATTCATAGCAAAAATTCCTCACGGATTTTAGTTAGCCAATCTGTCCTAGCTAGAAACATAGTAATTATTAATAAACTGTATTTCTTTGTTAAATATATACTTGGTCAGAAAGTCTACATGGGCCTCTTTTCCCTCTTAATTCCTTGTTCTATCCTTCAGCACACAAGGGGGAAGGAACCGAGTAGATGTCTGTATGGTACAGTAGAAAGGATGTGTGTTTCGGAGTCTGACAGGTCTAGCCCAGCTCCTCTCTCTATTCCTTCCTAGTAGAGTGACCTTGGGCAAATATTTAACCTATTTGAACCTCAATTTCCTTAACTGTTAAATACCATAATACCAACCTCATCAAATTATTGTGAAATATAAATGAGATTATGTTTGTCAAGTGTCCAGCAGAATGCCTGGAGACAAGATAAATATCATAATATGGAGAAATATGTGATCAGTATCCTGTAAGTGATATGGATGAGGTACAAAGGAGGAGGGCTGGAGATAGTCAGGTGGGGCACAGAGAAGAAGTACCACTAAGGCAAGCTTTGGAAGATGAGTAGGTGGGAAGTGAAGGCCAGCTCAGGAAAAGGAGGTAGAAAGTAAGAAGTGCGTAACTATTCACACCAAGGTGGGAGATCCACTTGTAATAGGACTTGTGGTTGGAAGAGTGGGAAATAAGACTGGAAAGGTCAGGAGAGAGGATCTGGATTGTCCAACTTCTCTTGAGAACCACTGGGTATTTTTGAGCAGAGAAATAATATCACAGAGAGGAGCTTGGCAGCATGAGACAGCATGAGCCTCTGGAGAACAGAGTAAGTCCAGAGAAGGTCGAGAGACTAAGGGGAAATCATTATTGCAAAAATGTAGGGAATTAATATATGCTTCAACTCCTTCAGGAGTTTGCCTAAGGACATTCCTGCCTCTGAGAACTTTCAGCAAGAGACCATGCGAGAAAGGGTCAGGTCATATGTTTTATATCATAACAGCGGAGAACTCTTCTAGTTAGATATAGACTGTTCCCAGAAGAGCTCAGGTATTAATGTTCAGAGTTGATACAACTGAGTCATAAGGGTTTTTGTCTCATCAGTGGATGAATGCATGACAATGTATCTACTGGGTGGTAAGGAAGACAGGTAGGATGTGGCTAGAGAAGGTGGGTCCCTGAGGGTGTTGCCTTGGGGACTGTGCTTTTGTCTTTGAATCCCCCTTGCTTCCTTGCTCCAGTTTCTTTATATCTGCTCCCTCCCACCAGGTCCTGATACCCTCAGACCCCAGCCTCACATGGTCCGAACCTGAAATCTCCAAGAAAACTATGAGTAAATATATCTTCCTTCATCTCATTTGGGCGGTTAGTTGTTTTTGGATTATTGCAGCGAGAATGCTGACCGAGATAGTAACAAAACAAGGCAAAGATTTTTTTTTTAAATTTTTATTTTTAACTTAACTGTTGGCTGACTGTCACAGCACCATGGCTACACTTGGCCACACTTGGTTTGCACTTGATGTGTAACAGATTGCTGAGTTGTAATTCCATGTTTCTAATGTAGATTTTGCATTCAATTTCCTTTTGTCTCCTTCCACAAAGATGAAAAAGAAATCGATTGATCTGCTCTGTCTAGCCACCCTCATGTTAAGCTAGAACCATGAAATCATTCTTATGTAATCACCAAATATGTAGGCGTGGATACAAACTCCAGAGTCACACGCACACAAAAATAATTGAAATATCTTGGGAACAAATGAAAGTGCCACACCACATACATACATAGAAAAGTGATGTTGAGGACGGTCACTTTCAAGAGGGGCTTATGACACGCACAAATATTTTTGGTTTTTCATATTCACTTTATTTGTACGTTGCAGACATGTATAATTGACTTCTAATGAAAAAGACAGTTTGCCATTTGTCAACAACAGATAAGTTTTTGGCTTAGTGTTTCAGCCAGTATAGGGTATTTCTAGAACTTCTAGACAGAATTAATACTGTAAGAGCTAAATATTTTAGAAAAAAATCCTAAGTGGTTTATTGGACTAAAGTATCCTTTTTAACAAATATAGAGGGTTTGTTGAGACAGATCAGTTTGACAGGAACTAGATATTTGTTATTAATAAGTACAAATGAGTACAAAAGGTTATGTCAAGAGATAATAATTAGAGAGCTACTACTGCTTGCAGTGTACACATTAATGGGTATACACGGAGGCTTCCTGAGCCAAATACTTGCTCTTCCTAACAAAGCTAATGGAAAGATGGGCTGACAGAATTGTTCTACTACCTTTGAAACTATTTTTAGACTGAATGTGAATGGGGATCAAAAGGTTTGAAGGAAGAAAATTTATACAAACAGAGAGAGAGAGAGAGAGTAAAATTCTTAGAAGATTTGAAATGATAATCATTTAGACTACCATTTCTTCTTTTTCTAAGGCCTGTCTTGACACATGATGTATTAAAACTACATGATACATGATGTACTCTAATCCGTGCTGTATTATAAACATAATTTATTTATGTATGGTACTGGGTATTAAACCCAGAGGCATTTGACTTCTGAGCTATATACCCCTGGAACTTGAGAGTATTCTTTATTTTATGAATCCTCTTTCTTTTTGGTAGTGAGGGATTTTCCTTCTCACCTATCCCCTACCCAGCCTTATTTTATTTATTTTTCACTTTGAAACAGAGCCTCCCTAAGTTAACATACACTTGCCTTGAAGCCTAGGTCCTTCCGTTTCAGTCTTCCAAGTACTAGAATAAGTTAATAAGTCATCTTTCTCTTTTAAAAATATGACCTGTGTAATTTGTCATCTCAATAGTAGCTCAGACTTTTCCTTGATTTCTAGCAGCAGTTCATGTTTTGTTTTACTTTTTCCTTCATATTCTGTGTGCGTGTGTGTGTGTGTGTGTGTGTGTGTGTGTGTGTGTGTGTGGTGTTAGGGATGGATCCCAGGGGCATTCTATCTCTGAGCAACAGCTCCAGCCCTATTTTTTTACTCTTTATTTTGAAACAAGGTCTCATGGAGTTGCAAAGGGCTTCACTAAGTAGCTAAGGCTGTCCACGAACTGTGATTCTCCTGTCTCAGCCTCCCGAAATCTGGGATTAAAGTGTGCACCACCACGCCCGGCTTCATATTCTTTTAATTTTTACCGGAGCTACCCTCCTCCCACCAGCTCTTAATTTTTTATGCTTACATGACCTTTATAAAGAAACTTGGCTAGAAACTTGAAAACCACTTAGTGTTGCAGTGCTAAATAATGCTTTGAGATTTGGAATATGATTTTATTTAAAAAATCTTAAGGTAATGTGACAGGTCAAAGATAAAAGATTAATTTCTGCTTTTTCAGCTCTATAACATAAGTAAAAATTCAGCTGGAAGTTATCATCAGTTGCAAATATGCTCTCAAATTAGCATACCATTAAAAACAACGTTTACTTAAAAATAAAGTGACATGGCATAAAATTGGAAATCAAAGGGTTAGAACATTCTCATCATGGGAACACAGAGGAAACCTGGCTTTCAAGTTAAAAAGCTCTGAGTCGTGCTGATGATACTATGATAGCTTGACAGTGTCTACTTGTGCGGCTATAGTTTGCCAGACTCTGTGCTCAGCGCTCCATCCGCACCTCCTCATTTATTGCATCCCACCACTAAGTATGCGCTTTAATCCTCTCCTTCCACTGCGGAGGGAACTGACATTGGCAGACTTTGAAAACTCACCCAGTGTGATTGCTCAGCTTGGAAGCTGTGGAATGTGTGATTTAAACTCTAGAGCTTATCCCTTTATCCGAAAGTAGAGTTCCTGAACAAATTTGAAAGAGAGGAACATAGTATCTGCTACATTATAAAAAGTGATACAGTTGGTTCCTTAACATTCGCAGAGAAATATTCCGAATGGTGCATCATAAAAGAACTTAGGACTCATTAAATGCCTACAGCCCAAAGCCCAAGTGGATTTCTAAACATTTTCCTTGCTATGCCACTGAGGTCCCAAAGCCAAGAGCATCCTCTGTTGACTAAGGGACCAGGTGGAGTATTCCAACTGTGGGAAGCATCCCTGCCTTGTAAGTGAACATAACTCAAGCGCGCAGTTAGCTGCCCTGGAAAACAAAGAGAGAGCTCTAATTTAACAACAAGACGAAGATGACCTATGTCCTTGTGACTGCTAATTTTATGAGCTTTGTTTTTCTCTTAGTGTTATGTAGATATGAATCCAGTTACAGCCAAGTATTTGATGTCAACAATGCTAAATTAGATTCTTACATTCTATTTTAATCTCCTGTGTAGATATCTTAGCTACTTTAGGCTCTCAGAGGGCGGGGAACCTGCTTGTCCATAGCGTGTACTCTCTCTCCAGTCCCCTGCCCCCAAGGAATAGGCGCTCAGTAAATGCTATTGAGCTATCTTTTTTTTTTTTTTTTTTTGGTGGTACTGGCCTTCTTGGAAACCCTTCTACCTCTAGGCTACACTCCCAGACACCTATTTTTTTTTTATATTTTATTTGGAAACAGGGTCTCTTAAGCCAGCGAGGCTGGCTTCGAACCTGCACGATCCTCCTGTCTCTGCCTCCCAAGTGCGGGGATTACAAGCATGCGCCACCATGCTCGGTTTAACTAAGCTATTTTAAAAATACCTTTTTAAAATATATTTTGAGCCGGGCGTGGTGGCCCACGCTTGTAATCCCCGCGCTTGGGAGGCGGAGACAGGAGGATCGCGCAGGTTGGTAGCCAGCCGCGCTGGCTTAAGAGACCCTGTTTCCAAAAATAAAATAGGTCTGGGAGTGTAGCCTGGAGGTAGAAGGGCTTCCAGGAACCCCAGTACCACCAAAAAAAAAAAAATTATATATATATATATATGCTGGGCATGGTGGTACACACTTATAATCCCAGCATTCGGGAGGCTGAGCCTGGAGGATCGCGGTTCGCAGACAGCCCCAGCTACTTAGTGAGGCCCTCTGCAACTTAGTGAGACCCTGTTTCAAAATAAATAATAATTTAGGGGACGTATCTCGGGGGTCGAATGCCCCTGGGTTCTATCCCCAGACCATCAAAAAAAATGTGTGTGTGTGTGTGTGTGTGTGTGTGTGTGTGTGTGTGTGTGTGTAACAGAATTCTCTATTCTCTCCAAAAGGACATTTCTGCCAAAGGTCATCCTACATTGAGAAATTAAGAAAACAAATGGGAACATAAGAGTAGAGTTTCTCATTATGAATGCAGACATCTAATCCATTTAGGACACGGTCGTTCCTTCTACTTCACTGTGTCCTCAGTACATCAGATGAAGTCATTGAAGGGACAGAGGCATTATGATAGCAGATGTTGGTGGTGATGTGGAGAGGGTTAAAATGGATAATTGCGATAGAAAGTCTGTGTGTGTTCATTTTTGCTCAAAAAAATAAACACAAGCTAAAAAAGTTGAACATATCCCACCAAGATATTTATTTATCTAGAATCACAATACAGGATGCAATTACTGTGTTACTGATAATATTTATGTGCCTACTTAGATATCGATAAATACGTTTTTGTCTCAGTCCCAAATAGATTCAGTTAAAATGAGCAATTGTTCCCCCTGTCTTGAAGCACAATAGGGCCAAGCCTGGGTCTTTGCAATGGATCTTTTCAACATTGCTTACACTTGGCTGTGGAATCATAGTAGCACGGGAAATCCCGCTCTCCCATGCAACTTCTAAAGGCCTTCATTCACTTACTGGTGATAAAGAGAATTTTATCAATATGAACTTTGAATAAACAAGAGTTATAAAAATGTGTGGCACAAGGGGAAATTTTGAACCATCACTAGAAACAAGCTCATTTCAGGTCTGAAAATAGAAAAATTATTATTATTATTATTATTATTATTATTATTATTATTATTATTATTATATTTTTGCAGTACAGGGGATGGGACCCAGAGGTATTCTACCTCCGAGGTACACCCCCAGCCCTATTTTTTTTTTTTTTTGCGGCACTAGGGATGGAACCCAGAGGCATTCTAACTCCAAGCTACACCTCCAGCCCTGTTTTTATTCTTTATTTTGAAACAGGGTCTCACTGAGTTGCAAAGAGCCTCACTAAGTAGCTGAGGCTGGCCATGAACCATGATCCTCCTGTCTCAGCCTCCCGAATACTGAGATTACAAGTGTGCACCACCACACCCAGCTTGATAATTTATTATTTGAGTTAAACAACATAACAAGTAACTTAGCTAAAGTTGGCTGAGATAAAACCGATAACTCTGGCTTTTAGTTTATTAATAGCAGATTTGTGAGTGCATTAAGGGATCTCCTGTTAAAAGAAAATTAAAGTACACTATATCAGTATATCACATACCTAAAAAGTTTCCAAACTAACACACTCAGCCAGAATCATAGCATTATACTTGTGAGTGGTACCCTTGGAATTATACAATTCACACTTTGTATTCCTATGTACAGAAGCCTGTATCTTGGGCAAATAAAAATCCATCTAGCCAGATATGGCATTGTTCGCCTCTCATCCCTGTCCTTGGGAGGGTGAAACAGGAGGATCACAGGTTTACAACAAGCATCAGTAACTTGGCGAGACTCTGAGCAACATAAAGGGACCCTGTTCTAAAACAAAACAAAACAAAACAAAAAGTAAAGAGCTTGGTGTGTGCCTCAGAGGTAGAGTGCCCCTGGGTTCAATCCCCAGGACCTCCCCAAAACTATAAGCACTATAATAGAATCTATTCAAGAAACACTATATTATCATGCTTCACCTAAAACTTGTTATTTGATTGGACATAATTAAGGAATTCCAAAGCCTCACTATTCCTAGATTGCATGCCAAAAAGAAAATTAATAATACTTAATTATTCTCTTCAACATAACCAATAAATGATTCCTGAGAATGTGAAGGAAACTTAGCAATGATTGTGAACAATGACATTGGTTTTATGAGTTCAGTTTTATACCCAAACTGTGAGGACAATCTTGTTAAATGTTTCCTGAGCAGGGAAAAAAAAATCTTCAGGACATCAATTAGAGAAAATAGGTGTTACTTTTCATTGCTTTTAAATTGAGTCTTGAAAAGAACAGTAAGATAAAGACATGTCCTTTGGTTGGCTTTGTTTTATAATAAAACCTTGGCATTTGTTCATTAAATGCCTGAGTTTTTGTTGTATTTTTCTTTTTCTATTGCTATGTCTTATGCTTGTGTCTGTGACCAAAACATTATTTCATAGAACTATGTAATTCTCCAAACAACTGTTATCAGTGAAACTTAACTCAATTAAGATAGAACCTGGAAATATTTCATGAAAGTTTTGAACCAGTGAGAACTTGTTTTTCCATGATATTTGTACTATTTGAAGATAAAATTCCAGTATACACATTTGGTAAGATTATCTTATGCTGTAATTTGAACCTTTGGGTTTACTTATATTTGAAAATTCTTAAGGAAAGCCAAAGACCAATCACAAAAGAGTGAATATAAAGTCATTTTAAAACTGGAGTGGCTAGATTACTATAGAGAAGACATCTCCATCCTTTGATTTGATTCAATCATCTCTAAAATATAGCCGAATAAAGGTTACAAAAATACATATGTCACAATGTTATATATCTGTGTGCTTAGCTGTGATGGTGGTGGTGGTAATGAATGAATGAAAATATATTTTTGTTCACAATTGTCTTACTGAGGTACCAAGTTGCCATGAATAAGATTTTGATCTAGTCATGGGCACATTCTTGTAGTATTTTACTACTGATTCTGTTGTTTTATTTGGAGTCCAAGTTGATTGCTTTTGGGTTGTTACTGGAAATGTGTTCTTTGGGGATGCAAGAGGGAGCCAATGAAATTCTCCTTCAGGGTCCTGATACAGTTTTGAGCTGGTGTGAAGCATTCCTGGTTTGAGACCAGTTGTTTGAGGAAGCATAATCATGATCAGTTAGAGCCGTATTTTGGCTGAACATAAAAGTGCAACTATAGCCTCATATATAATAACACATCTGGCTAGTGCCAGACATGCATGTCATGGGGATTATGAGTCACAGCAAAGACAATGCAAGATGGCTCATAGCTAGTCTTGATATTAACATATTTTGCTATCAGCATGTCACAAGTACTGGCCACTGGGAACATAAAAGCTGGAGTGGGACCCTGGTGATTCCTGCCATGCCAGTCAACACCAGGTTCTGTGTGGAAATTCAGAGGCTCTGGGGAAGATACCAATGAAGTTAGATTTTTTTCCATGTGCCTAAAATAAAGCATCATATAGCAAGAGGTTGTTTTTTGAAGCAGATGCAGAAAGCTAGCCACCGATCACTAAGGGAGACATTAAAATCATTCATTAAGATGTGAAAATGTGCTAATTTTCTTTCTTTCCTTTTTTTTTTTTTTTTTTTTTTTTTTTGGTGGTACTGGAGTTCCTGGAAGCCCTTCTACTTCTGGGCTACACTTCCAGACCTATTTTATATTTTTATTTGGAAACAGGGTCTCTTAAACCAGCACGGGTGGCATCGAATCTGCGTGATCCTCCTGTCTCCTCCTCCCAAGTGCGGGAATTACAAGCGTGCGCCACCACGCCCGGCTGAAAATGTGCTAATTTTCTAATAAAGTTAATTTTGCTCTGAAAGTAGTTATTTTTCATAAAATATACTATTTTGATATGTTAGGGTAGAATTTTTAAATTTATATTTTAGATGAAATAATAAAGATTTTAAAATCGCAAAGGGGAAATATGCAATAAGAACCGGAGTTCACCAAAGAAAAAGAAACTAAATTGCATCCATCTCCTGATCATTCTACTCAGTTTGTTATCTCTTGAAAGATTAATTACTTGAAAATTTTCCTGTGCTCTTAATTTATGCAAAAACATGGCCACTAGCATGTATTTATATTTCAAAACTTTGGTAATTTATACCAATTTATGTGTGTAAAGATTACAGTATTATATTTTTCACAAAAATGCATTTCACCAGACTATGCTAATAAAACTATCAAAATGCCACCCAAAAGAAAAGTTTTAAATAATAAATTAAAATTTAATTAGCATATCAATTTTCATGCTTACAGCTCTTTTGAATTGCTTGGCATCCCCCGGGTTTTATATTTTAAGTATTTATATCAGAAATCCATTTCACATTAGCATTTTTTACTCGACTTTCAGGAGGGAGGAAAAGTAAACATTATCATCTATGTTATTATCCCAAATTCTGAAGCAGAATACTCTAAATTGTTATGTGTTGTTTAATGCAAGAAGGCAATGACTGAAAGGTATATCTTTGTTTTATACAACAAGAAAAAGAAACAAGCAAAAATATACATTGAAAAATCAATCTGTATGGAGTTGGCATGACAAATCACTACGAAAGTAAATGAAATACAAAGCCGCCCATCAGAAATGGACTCAAGGGAAGGCTTATCTATCACCCTTGATACTGGATAAAGGAAGGGGACAGAGAGTATGTTCTCTTGAGAACTGGGCTCCAAGTCCTCTTTTTAAGTAGTGCTTTTATTCACGCAATCAGTGTGGTCCCAGACCTTCAGCACAGAAGGTAGGGACTAAGCAAGATGACTGAGCAGGGCTAATGCAAACCTTCTTGTAAGGTGCCATTGATTGAAAGAGGAAAACCAATTTCTAAAGTGTTAAAGTATACACAAACAGACAATAACTAAAACATGTCTGCGAATCAGTAAAATGCATAATTAAAATTTATGGGGACATAACAGTTAATAAATGGTGCTTATATGATCATATTACATCATCTTGTATCTATCATGCTAAGGTACTTTAAATTGCTGTAGTAAGTAAATGCAAGTGGGGATAGAAATAATTATAGAATGATGGGCAAAGTACCCAGCATCCTGAGTGTGTCTACTTCTAGGGCCATAATTGAAATGTATAAGTTAAGCAAGATGTGGTAGTGCACGCAGTAATCCCAGTACTTGGAAGGTTGAGACAGGAGGACTGCAAATTTTAAGACCAGTTTTAGCAATTTAGAGAGAGGCTCCCAGCAACTTAGTAAGATACTGTTTCCAAATAAAAAATGAAATAAAACTGGGAGTGTACCTAGCTCAAAGGTAGAATGCCCCTGGGTTCAATTCCTAGTAACACACACACACACACACACACACACACACACACACACACACCACAGAATATAAATTAATGTTTTCATCTTCAAATGCATGCCATTTATATTTTCTTACTGTTTTTACTTTCATTGGGTAAGTGTTTTGATGTAAATTTCTATTGGTGCTAAATTTAAAACGGCTCCTTGATTTTCATAATTTAACAGGAAAATTTATAGTCCTTAAAACTTCCAATTTTGAAAACAAAGATGGGGAGTAGACCTTCATTTTATTTTATTTTATTAATTTTGTGGTACTGGTTAACCCAGGGGCATTCTAACATGGACCTACCTCCCCAATCTCATTTTTCTTTTATTCTTCATGTTGAAACAGGGTCTCACTAAGTTGCAGAGGGCCTCACTAAGTAGCTGAGGCTGGCTGAGATTCTCCTATCTCAGCCTCCCTAGGACTGGGATTATAAGCGTGCGCAACCATGCCTGGCCCTGGGAGTATACCTTTAAGACCTACATCTAAGTTTTAAGGTGTTCTCTGTGTCATGAATTTGGTTCCAAGATGCCTTCACCCTGCAGCACATGTGTTTATCATACACGGAGCCCAAAGCCCTATGTTTATATACAGTAGCAAGATTGCTGCTCTAAATTTCTTTTATGTCTTTTTTTTTTTTTTTTTTGGTGGTACTGGGGTTCCTGGAAGCCCTTCTACCTCCGGGCTACACTCCCAGACCTATTTTATATTTTATATTTTTGGAAACAGGGTCTCTTAAGCCAGCATGGCTGGCTTCGAACCTGCATGATCCTCCTGTCTCCTCCTCCCAGACTCTGAGATTACAAGCGTGTGCCACTACACCTGGCTCTATTGTGTCTTTTGATTTAGTTTCCAAGAAACAAAGACTCCAACAAAGGGTCTGACTATAATCGCCATCTATTGTGTGAAGGTGCTCCAGGAGATGGGAACCAAAAGTTTCAGTCATTAGCACTAAGTTACTTAATGGAGTCTTGGACTATTTTAGTTTTGGTCTGTGATCCAAAGATATTTCTTACTCAGCAGGCATTCTATCCAATCAAATGTTAAAGGTCCAGTGAGCATTTCTGGACTCAAGTTCTAGCAGGTATCAGCTGTCTTTTGGGGGAAAGGAGTTAGTTGCTGACACTCTGAACAAATGAATCATGCCCCGGTCTGTGTTCTTTTTATAATGAAATGTCATATAAACCCTCTTCCTTTTTATTGGTACTGGGGATTGAACCCAGGGGGTCCTCTGAGCTATACCCCAACCATAATTTATTATTTTTTTTTATTTAAACAGGATCTTTCTAGGTTGCTGAGAGTCTCAGTACACTGCTGAGTCTGTCCCTGAACCTGTGACCCTCCTGTTTCAGCCTCCAAAGTACTGAGATGACAGGCAGGCACCACCACTCCCAGCTTTAAACCACCTTTCTGTAGTAAGAATAGGAAAACTTCTCTTTTTCTATTAGCTTCTGATGCTCAGGGATACTTCATTTTCACATGTTAATGTAATGAATTATGGATTACATAGTACTTGGACAAAATTCTATACTTTAAGAGTGGTTGATACCTGCATGGAAATACTCAAAAGAGACTGTAACCTCAGAAACTGAAAAATAGCTAAAGGTTTGGCTGGGGGAAAAAAATCTGGCTTCTTTTCTTTCTTTTTCTTTTTCTTTTTTACAAAACTGCTTTCTCAGTGATGAAAGTGCAAAATCCTGCATCAAGTATAATACATTTTAAATGATAAATGGATCGAGCAGGTGCTTTGAATAGAAACGCTAAATAAAGCTCTCCCGTTGAAATAATGGCCTTAGCACAAAATGGCATTTATTAAAGCCATTAAAACAACCCCATTCCATTTCACAAAAGAATTAAAGACTTCATAGGAGCCTAGACACCTACTCCTTGTCTTCTTACAAAAAAATAGTAAGGAAAAGAAATGCATTTCTGAGTGGTGTTAGACCCATAACCTTGCCTTTCCACTAATTTCTACTAGGAGAACAAATAGATAGTTAATGGTTAAATACTTAGCCCTTTTCTTATTGTGAAAAGCAGAACCCCCTTTGTATCTATTTTCTTCCTCCTTCTTGACTATTGGAAAATTTCATATATTTAAATTGGTATGGACTTAAAGCAGCAACTCATTGATGAACATATGGATGTATATATCAACGTGCGTGTGTGTGTGTGTGTGTGTGCGTGTGTGTGCATGTGTGCGTGTGCAAAAGTAGGCCATCAATGGCAGGATAAAATAAGTCTTAATTTTTGTTGCCCTTTTTTGATACAAAAACATTCAACTCTCAATACTGATTTTACCGAAAATGCTTTCTTAAATAATCATGCCCTCAGTAAGGCATGGTGCTGGATGTCTGTCATTCTAGTACTTGGTAAGTTGAGACAGGAGAATCATCGGTTTGAGACCAGCCTCAGCAACTTATCAAGACCCTCAGCAATTTAGTGAGACACTGTTTTAAAATAAAAAAATAAAGGGCTGAGAGTGTAGCCCCCAGGTTCAATGTTTAATGTCAAAACACCAAAAAAAGCCATGCCTTCACTTTGTAACTGTTATATAATTACAGATTTATTGTTATCATCATCATCATCATCATCATCATCATCATCATCATCAATGGATAAACCTTCTAGTGAATCCCTTTCATATTCAAATTTGGTTAAAGACAGAAGACTTATTATGGTGCAGACCTGGAGTGAATTCTTAAATCCTCTATTCTTTTTTTTCATAATTTCATCCTGGACACAGACTTGCTTGTTTGACTCTCAGAAGTCAGTTATTGTCCATGGGACCAAATCTTATCATGATCCCAAATGGCTGCTCTGTCACCGAGCTGGCAGATCGCTTTTGCCCAATTTCTAAGTGAAGTGTTCCTGTCAGGACTCACCTCTCCTTCTCTGGGCCAAGGCCTCCCGTTCTGGGTATATTTGCTTTGATTCTGTCTCTTCTTTTGTCCTCCATCAGCGAATTTGCACAGTAAAGGTTCACTGGGGGCTGGGAAGATAAAAAATAAAACAAGTTTGCATTATCAAATCCCCCCTTAAATATAAGCGATTATTGGAGGCACGGTAGCGCTTTGCAATGAGCAGCTTTTGAAGTAACATCTTGGTTCCAAGGAGATATTTGGCCTCCTTGTAGTCGCACTTTGTCGGCTGCTGTTCTAACAGGGCTTCAGAAAAGTACTGGCAGATTATAAAAGAACATAACAAATGTCATTGAAAAAAATCATCAACTGAAGTATAATGTGAAGTCTCCTTAAAAGACGCCAACATCAACCCTTCCAGTTAAGTTAATAACATATTCGTATCAGTATCTGTGAATGTATTTTCACTATACAAATTGTTAGATTCCATTTGGCAAAGACAGACTTGGGACCTTCTTTCTAAAGTGGGAGATATTTTTTGCTAATTGTAATCCAGTTAACTTTCTTTTCTCATTAATCTTTGGCAACTTCAAAAAGACTAGAAGTTGATCTTCTATCCAACCCTTTCCACTTGTTTCCCAGTAAAATTCAGTTAGACTCCCAAGGAGAACAAGTATTATAATATTAAATAATCATACATGCTAGGTCTAAAGCTTCATGTCTATAATCCTAGTACTTGGGAGGCTGAGCCAGGGGCATAGGTTAGAGGACAGCCTCAGCAACCTAGGAAGACCTTGTTTTAAAATAAAAATTAAAAGGGGCTGAGGGTATAGCTTGGAGGTAGAATGCTCCTAGGTTCAGTCCCCCACCTTCCTCCTAAAAAATATTAAGTGAATACACATGATAAAATACAGACAAAGTATATGATTGCAAGTCATGAATCCTGGACTAATTGTGGAGGTCTCGCATGACTTTAATAAATTTCTTTCCTAGGAGAAACTGACTGTAACTAAAGAATGTTAGAATTTCTTTTGCAACAATGACATTGCAAAAGGTTAATTAAAACACACACACACACACACACACACACACACACACACACACACACACACACACACACATACAGAGAGAGCTGGTGTGCCTTTCTATCTCCCTACCTGATTTGCAAAGAAAGTTAACTTGGCCAATACATTAAAATGACTGAGTGGCTTAATTGGTTGGTTTAGTTGTTTGAATCAACCAATATTTTTTGTAAGTTATTTACAGCCTGAATATCAAAGTATGGCTGCCTGTCCTCACTATCTGAGAAAATGCTCAACTGATAAAATCCATCACATCAGTGGCTCTAATTCCTTAGCCCTCCCTGTATCCTTGCCCCCGTGCAATATTGTAGAGCTTGCACAGTAAACATAGTCAGATTCTCCATGTGAATTGCTTGGACCAATAGGATGTTGGGACCTACACAGAAGCTTGACATGGGTTTAAGTATTAGGGCTTGCTCTATTGCATGACTATGGGACCACACTCAGGCTGATCTGCTGGGACCATGATATAAAACCAGAGATGAGCTGTTCCTAACATCCCAGCCAGGCCATACCATCCCATATCCCACAACCACCCAGATGTGACTGAGCATCCAGGATTAGCAGGGTGCAGTGGTAGCAGCATTGGCCATAGGAAAACATGAAAGTCCAGGCTCTATTGATCAAGGCCACCCCACCCATGTTTGCACTGAAGACATCTTTACTGTTTCCTGTCACTGGGATTTTGCAGTTGATAAGCAGCATTATTGTTTTAATAAACAAGTCATACGTCCCCCTCCATATCTATTATTTCCTGTTCCTGTTCCTAGCTGGTGTTAACTCAACTGGATCAAGCCCAAAGTATTTTGGAATTCTAATTGTCTCCAAAAATCAGTAGTAGAAAATTAATACAGGCAAATGGGCTGGGGGTGTAGCTCAGAGGCAAAATGCCCCTTGCTTAATCCCCAGTATCTCCCAAAACAAGCAAACAAAAAATATTATTCTAGCAACTACATTTGCATACATATACACAGAGCACAAACACATGTAAAATGTCCTTTTGTTTTCAACTGCTTCATTGTGTGGGCTGATATACAATAAATTGTCCATATTCATAGTATGTAATTTGTAAATTTTGACATATATATTCTATGTATATACCCATATACCCATGTGTCCATTGCAGCTGTCCAGACAATGAACATATCTATAACTCCTAAAAGTCAGAATCTATTTGGTACACATGTAGCCTTTTTCTTTTCTTTTTTTTTTTTTTTTTTTTTTTTTTAGCCAAGAAGCATTATCCAAGGAAATGACTTTCTTTGAGAGTTTTGTAATTTCTTGAAGGTCTCAAATCTTAGCCTCTGTGAAAGTCAAGGACCTTCATAAACTGGTAGACCAATGCTAGTAAAAGTGACCCATTTATATTTATTGATATTGCCAAAGTGAACCAGCAAATGCTATTATATTGATGTAAAGATGATTACAATGGAAAAATGGACCAGGCCACAGCGTGTGCTAAATGAGTAAACAAAAATTCCCAAATGAATATTCAAATATTTCCTTTTAAAAAGATGGATGTATATCTAGAATATTATCTCTGAATTCCATGAGTTCTAATTGTTAGTTTTCTAAAAACAAATATTTCATTTAGATTAATGGGAAAAAAACATTAGCAAATTAGGAGAATTAAGAACTATATAGTTTTCTGGTACAGAATTACTAAATATTGTACTAAATTATAAATTACTAAATACTCCTACAAGAGAAAATTCTTTGATTGGGGGAAAAAATCTTGTACTCTGAGTCTTATCTTCACTCCAAATCCTCCCACCTCTTGAAGACCACTCTTCCTTCCTGGAATTTTCCTTCCAAACTTCCCCACACTCAGATCCTGTACTTGGCAAATTCCTGGGAAGCCATCTTGACTCTTTCCTGGCTCACTTTAGAGTCAGATTATTTCCTGCTTGCCTGGAACACCTAACACGTAGGTTGCTACTTCAGTTTGTGTTAAACGAGTCTATTATGGTAGAAATTAATTCTGAGTGTATAAAGTACACATAAGAGGGACTGGGTAATGTATGTGCTGGTATACACACACAGTCACACATATGTGGAGTCAGGATAATACTAACGGATATGTATGTGTGTGTGTGTGTGTGTGTGTGTGTGTGTGTGTGACATACATGTGAATACTGTGTGTACACATATTGTCAATAGCATTTTGTACTTAGCTGTAGATAATACCAGTAAGTGATGTTGTTCTCAGTAAGATCCATGGGACTTCAGCAATAGTATCATGGCATAGTGGTTTGGGCTTAGAATTCCCCCCTCCTCACCAGCCCCTCTTTCAACAAGGCAGCAATGTTGAAAGCCCCTCTTGGTTGCTATGGAGAGGTTCCCAGGGGTGTGGCCTTGGGGATTATATATGGATCTCTCCTCTTGTTGATTCTTCTGACCTCCATGATGTAAAAGCAGAGTCTGATCTCTCCCCTTGGGTGCTCCCTTTGGTGCTCCCTATTGCCATCCCTGTAGTTAAAAATAGTCTGCAGATGTTACTGGGCCTGACATAGACTGAAACTCTGAGATCTCCAGAAGAACTGTGAGCAAATAATTTTTTTTTCCTTTAAAGTGTGTGGTCGGCTGGGCGTGGTGGTGCACACTTGTAATCCCTGCACTTGGGAGGCTGAGACAGGAGAATCACGCAGGTTCAAAGCCAGCCTTAGCTGGTTTAAGAGACCCTGTTTTCAAATAAAATATAAAATAGGTCTGGGAGTGTAGCCCAACGGTAGAAGGCCCCTGGGTTCCATCCCTAGTACCACCAAAAAAAAAAAAAAAAGTGTGTGGTCACCTGTCTCGATTATAGCAGTGAGTGTGTTGATAGAGACCCATGGCTTGGGAGCTTGTTAGAAATCCAGATTAGTGGCCCCTTTCACATCATCCCTTAGACCAAGTGAATCAAAATCGGGGTTTGTTCTTAACCCTCCACCCAGGTGACTTGTGTGCAGAGCAACATTTGAGACCTGGTTTGATTATGACTGGCTCCTTCATGGAAGAAAATATGTGTCCTACATGTTAAGCAACAAACTCCTATGAATAATGAGATGATTTCAGTAGCACAGAAATATCGTAGTGTCTACAATTTTCTCATTGCAGGATTATGATGCCGATTAATTTTGTTTAGTCTCTTTTAACAGTAGTTAAAATAGAGACTAAAAGCAGAAGAGGCCTTTTGCAGAAGTGAGATGACGTTATAAGCCACAGATTGCAATGTGCTAGAAGACATTATGGTCTATCATGAGAACGGGGAGTGTTTAAAATATAATTACAACAATGCACAGTAATAAAGTTTCATGGTAATTATGAGGGAGTAATTACTGTTGGCTTGCTTATTGGAGTATTTCTTGTCTTCCAAACTTTATATTAAACACGAAATACGTAAACAAATGATGACCTAATGGTTAACAGGATTTACTGATTAAAGCAAAGAGAAAAAAAGAAAAGAAATAATAAAGATTTTGCTCAGCAAAATAAAAAAAGAACACAAATTCATTTGTATTTTCTTCTGAAAACATAAAAACGTTCAGTTTTGTAATTTACATAGAATGTCCTCTACCATGCTACTGATAAGTAAAGATTGACAGGCTCCTACTATTTCTGGGTATATTTTGTTATAAAATGCTCATTCCCGGGTGTATTCATTTCGAGTCATCCCCCCATGCCATTTTGGCATGGGGCTGTATTTCTATTTTCAGTATTTCTGTCTTTCTAATAAACTTCTTTAAATCTTAAAAAAAAAAAATAAGATGCTCATTCCCCCCTTCTCAGTTTTGCCCAGTACATGTGATACATGATAGCCTTCCTGTGTGTGTGTGTATGTGTGTATGTGTGCATGCATGTGCGCTCACATATGTCTTTCTAGATGCAAAACTAACAAGCACCACATTTAAACTACAATTCACATGGTAAAAAAAACTGCTTGAATGTTAGAACATAGAATTATTGTGGAGTTAGAAAAAACTTTGTATAAACAAGGCAAAGTGGGGCTACTGGATAATGACCTTTTATTCCTACAATCCTCTTCACTATGTGCTCATGCTTTATATATTTTAGTAAGTGAGGTGTAATAATTTAGGTAGTTTTTGGTTATAATGAAATTCCATGCTAGAAAGCTTACAGCTGCGGTGCTGAGATGGAACCCAAGGATTATTCTACCTCTGAGCTACACCCCCAGCCCCATTTTTTTATTATCCTTTATTTTAAAACAGAGTCTCACTGAGTTGCAGAGGGATTCACTAAGTAGCTGAGGCTGTCCGAGAACTGCAATCCTCCTGTCTCAGCCTCCAAAATGCTGGGATTACACGCGTGCATCACCAGCCACCATGCTCAGCAAGAACCCCCTAGATTTACACAATTCAAACTGTTTTGTCAATAAGAAAAATAAAAAGTTTAATGAACGACCAGTTATTTTTTTTTAAGATGGTGGCAAAATGATACCTAGAGCTGCAATCCTTTGACTGTTAATGTCTTCTCCAACTGCATACTTTATTTATTTATTTATTTATTTATTTATTTATTTATTTATTTTGGGGTGGTACGGGGGGTGGAACCCAGAAGCTTTCTACTTCCGGGCTATACTCCCAGACCTTTTTTATATTTTATTTGGAAACAGGGTCTCACTAAATTGCTGAGAGCCTCACTCAGTAGCTGAGGCTGGTTTCGAACCCGTGCGTTCCTCCTGTCTCAGCCTCCCAAGCGCGGGGATTACAAGCCTGCGCCACCACGCCCGGCTCAACTGCATACTTTTAATATTCAGAGGCAAAAATACTCATAGGTAAATGTGTTCAGAGGTTAAATTAAAAAAAAACATTTAAAGCAGTGCTGGTGATTGACTACATATTTTAAAGATGGGGCAAAAAGATTGAATGCTCAATAAAACATGATCACAGTGGTTCACTGGCCATGAGTTAGAATAAAAAACTAAGCAACCAACCAGATCCCTTCATATGAATTACACTTCCTCTTTAATAATCCTTTAACATAATGAACAAATAACATGGGATATACTCAAAAGTGCCAGACACATGCTCACCCCTGTCATTTAGGCCAAAATTGACAAAGAGATAAAAAACAAAAAAATGGAGATAGATAAATACCTAATATACACTTCAAATAAAATATCATTTGCATTTATATTTCTAACTTGATTCCTCAGTAATAGATTACTGCTTATATTTTACTGCATATATAATTCTGTTCTTTTTGGGAAAGAAATGCCCCACAGTGATAATCATAGCAAAGAAGAAAATGCCTTTCTAGGGACAAGGCTGACCAAATAACCTTTTTTTTGGGGGGGGGTGGTACTGAGGTTCCTGGAAACCCTTCGACCTCCGGGCTATACTCCCAGACCTATTTTTATACTTTTTTTTAATTTGGAGACAGGGTCTCTAAAGCCAGCACTGCTGGCTTCAAACCTGCATGATCCTCCTGTCTCCACCTCCCAAGTGCAGGGATTACAAGAGTGTGCCATCACGTCTGGCTCCAAATAATGAACTTAAGATCACCTCTCTGTCTTAAGAAATACAAAACCAATATTGCTTTTTAAAAAAATACAACAATTCTCTGATAATTATTTTCTTATATAAGAAGATAGTTTTGAGAGGGAAAACTAAACCCCATAAGGGGGATAAGGAAAGTTAATACTTTAATTTGATGTGACACAAAGTATTTGCTTATGGTAACATCTGATTTCTCCTTCCTTCCTTCTTTTTTTTTCCTTTTCTTTTCTTTATTTTTCTTCTTTTCTTTTCTTTTCCTTTCTTTTCTTTTCTTGCCAGTACTGGGGATTAAACCCAAGGGTATTTTATCTCTGAACTACACTTCTGGCCCTCTTTTTTTTATTCTTTATTTTTTATTTTGAAACGGAGTTTCACTAAATTGCAGAGGGCCTCACTATGTATCTGAGGATGACCATGGACCTAAGATCCTCCTGTCTTAGCCTCCCAAGTATTGGGATTACAAGATTACACCACCACAACTGACATCCTTTGATTTCTTTTGTAGTGAAAATAAGTGAAACATTGTCCTTGAATGAAGACAACAGTCGACACCAAAAAAATAGACCTTGCCATTACTTCATTTATTTATTGTTTTTGATACTGAGGATTGAACCCACAGGCATTCTACCTCCAAGCTACACTCCCAGCCCACTTTTATTTCTGATGGAAGCAAGATCTCCCTAGGTTACTGAGAGCCTCACTTGTACAGATGACTTCAAACCTGGCTTAGTGTGTGTGTGTGTATATATATATACACACACACACACACTAAGCCAGGTGTTCTGGCACACATCTGTAATCCCATTACCTGGGAGGTTGAGACAGAAGAATGACAGGTTCAAGGCCAGCCTCAGAGACTTAGCAAGACTCTTAGAATAGGGATACCTCTTTACAAAATAAAAGTAAAGTGCTGGGATGTAGCTTGGAGCTGGAATGCTTCTGGTTTCAAACCCCAGTACCATAAATAAAAACATATGTATACAATATGTATGTGTTAATATTAGTAGAGGAATATGTACAGAGCTAGGAAATTCTACCCATTTAAAAGTTTAAAATCTCCACCCCTCTATTTCTTTTTTTTTCTTTCCATTTTTTTTTCTCGTGGCACATAAAATTGAACCCAGGGGTATTTTACCTCTGAGCTATAACATTAGACCTATCATTTATTCTTTACTTTTTAAACAGGGTCTCACTAAGCTGTGGAAGGTCTCACTAAGTAGCTGAGGCTGGCCACAAACCTGCATCCTCCTGCCTCAGCCTCCCAAGTACTGGGATTACACGTGTGTCCCACTATGCCTGATTGTTCTTTTTTTTTTTTAAATCCTAAAGAGATCAATGTTACTTAGCATATCTGCTTTGTTTGTTTACCTTAATTGTATATAAAGATCTTTTAGTATGAGCATGCATAATCTTTCTAAAATGCTGTGCAGAACTGTAGCATAATTATGATGTGCCATAATTTATAAATGTTTATCAATAGGGAGTGAGTTATAACTGATTAAATTTTCATGGTAGCCTCTACCTGTATGAGGATTTTATTTCATTGAGGCCAGGAGATCAGCCCCGTCCACCTCTGTCTTGCATATACTCTTTGTGGGGTTTTTTTTTTTTTTTTTTTTTGTTTTTTTTGGTGGTACTGGGGTTTCTGGAAGCCCTTCTACCTCCGGACTACACTCCCAGACCTATTTTATATTTTTATTTGGAAACAGGGTCTCTTAAGCCAGCGAGGCTGGCTTTGAACCTATGCGATCCTCCTGTCTCCGCCTCCCAAGTGTGGAGATTACAAGCGTGCGCCACCACACCCGGCTTCGCATACACTCTTGTAATCTCACAGTGTGACTGAAGGTAGTATAGTACACACCACATTATCTTTTGACTTGATTATTACATAAATCTATTCAGATGGACAAAACAACTTCTTTTAGATCACTTCTATAATACCATTTAGAGGAATGAAAGGTACAGGGGGTTCTAAAATTTTCATGTTTAAATATAACTAGCTAACCTACAAAAAAGAAAAAAAAATATGTACAAAGAATTCCTAGCTCTTATCCTAGGTGCAGTTCTAATTTTATATAGAGTTTATGTTACCTGCTCTAAGAAAATACAAGTGGAGTGAGAGAAGAAAAATGAAGAATCTTAAAATGTAAAATAGGATTCTTTTTGGTATTGACTTATGGTCTTTCTACCAAGGGAATCAATACATACATACTTCCAAATTGGTTTCCAGATCAGGTCAAGAAAACACATCTCAATTTCCCTCTTGCCTTTTGTTTGTTTGTTTTTGGTGGTACTGGGGGTGGAATCCAGAGGCTTTCTACCTCTGGGCTATACTCCCAGACCTTTTTTTAATATTTTATTTGGAAACAGGGTCTCACTAAGTAGCTGAGGCTGGCTTCGAACTTGTGTGATCCTCCTGGTCTCAGCCTCCCAAGCGCAGGGATTACAAGCGTGCGCCACCACACCCGGCTCCCTCTTGCCTTCTAAAGCATGTATTTCTTGTGCTAAGAGTGGAAAGAACTTCCCCAATACAGAAACTGAATTAGTAGAAATAAATACCACTCAAGTTTCAAAGAGAAAGCTATAGATTCCACTGGAGATATCAGGTGAAAGGCTGGAGTTATCAACCAGGCCAGGAACCTCACCTCCAGGTGATAAAGGAATTACAGGGACAGTGACTTGGAATTGAACTTTCTTTAACTCAAGAGTCAAGGCAGTGACACTGTGGATATTTGAAGAGGGTTCTCATGTAACCCGAACCTTTTAGGAATCAATACGATATAAATTTAACCCAGGTGTTAGAAACTGAGTTTTTTAAAGAGGTGTTGAAGATTGTTCATGCTGTAAACATCTATGGATAAGTCTAAGAAAGAAAAATACATAACTTAGTGGCCCTGTGTAACAGAAAAATCTTATTGTAAAAACAAGACATATAGCCGGGCGTGGTGGAGCACGCTTGTAATCCCAGCGCTTGGGAGGCGGAGACAGGAGGATCGCGCAGGTTTGAAGCCAGCCGCACTGGCTTAGGAGACCCTGTTTCCTATATATATATATATATATATATATATATATATATACATACATATATACATATATATACACACACATACAATATATATATATGTATATATATATATATATATGTATATACACTTATATAAATGTATATACATGTATATATGTCTCCGCGCTTGGAAGGCGGAGACAGGAGGATCTCGCTAGTTTGGAGCCAGCCTCGCTGGCTTAAGAGACCCTGTTTCCAAATAAAAAAATATAAAATAGTTCTGGGAGTGTAGCCCGGAGGGAGAAGGGTTTCCAGGAACCCCAGTACCACCAAAAAAAAAAAAAAAAAAAAACCCAAAAAACAAAAATAAAACAAAACATATAAATGAATCCAACATGTAAAATCCATATTTTCTTGTTACAGGAACAAAAAGGCTAAATATTTTAGATGTAGACTATCGCAGGGAATTCTGCGTAAACTGTCCAGAAATCATTTTATCTTAGATGGGTATCAGTTCTTCTATTTGGAACAAGTCTTACAGGTAGGTACCTTATATGCATTTCAATTTTCTATAGATCTTACTAAAATGGAAATTATATATTAATTCCCACATCTCCAACTATAGAATAGTCTAAACTCTTTAACATAAAAGGCACCTAACACCATGATGTGAATATACACTTCTTCTTTTCCATTTCCATTTTAGAAATACTTAAAAATGGCCGGGCGTGGTGGCACACACTTGTAATCCCTGAGCTTGGGAGGCGGAGAAAGGAGGATCCTGCTGGTTCGGAGCCAGCCTTTCTGGCTTAAGAGACCCTGTTTCCAAATTAAAAAAAAAAAAAAAGATAGGTCTGGGAGTGTAGCCCGTATGTAGAAGGGCTTCCAGGTACCCCAGTACCACACACATACACACAAAAAATACTTAAAAATGGTTGAGACCTGTTTATACCTTCTCTAACTTGTTTACTCTGCTCCCCTCTGGACTGGCTCTCCTTTTCTGATCTAATAACTTACAAACAATCTTACCCGAACTCTTTCCTACATGCTGATGCCCAGAGAGAGAACTTATTATTAAGTTTTAAAATATTCATTTAACGCATTCATTCAAAATTCATTTCACACATGGAGCTACATATCAAGTCTTGTACTGTCCTATGAACAACAGGGCAATAAATAAAGAAGACTTAATCCTAGTCCTTAAAGAGTATTCTTTCTGATAGCAAAGTAGATATTAAATAATAAGAATACCCACAAGTCAATTCCTATTGCATCTTGTATGCATCCACCAAACACACTTGCAATTCAACATCTGTAAAACACCTCAGTTTTTGTTTGTTTGTGTCATTCCCGCTAATTCAAAAGCCTCTTGAGTGTAGGATTTCTGAATTATTCATCTTTGTATTACCTGAGTATAATGCCATTCCTGAAACACAGTAAATTATAGACACACACACACACACACACACACACACACACACACACACACATACACACACACAGATTTTTAGCAATTTCACTTATTCACCTTCAGGGCCAGAGATATCCTGGAACTGTCCTAAGTAACTTAATTCAGTTGCACAGTGTATCTGTCCATCAGGTTTTTAAAATGCCTTTATATAAACAGAGTATCTAAAACATCATACTGGGGTAAAAACTTGTGTGTTACAGACATGTACACATCACCGCTTTAACCCCTACCCAATTCCCACCCCATTCCCTCCCCGTCCCTCCCTCCCTTGCTTGGCTTAGTGGTTGAATTCGATAAATTTAAGTACATTGTGTGTTTTAGAGATTTTCCTTCTTCCCCCCTCCTTTCTCCTCCTTTAGGTCGTCTTGTTTGCTCCTCTATATGATTCCCTTTTTCATCTAGAGTTCCTCCTATGACCCATTTCTCCTTAGCTTTCACATGTTAGGGAAAGCATCTGATTTCTTATTTTTTGTGACTGACTAATCTCACTTAGCATAATGCCCTCCAGTTCCATCCATTTCCTTGAAAACGATAATACATTTAGTGTTTAATAAGTCTGTCAAAAAGGCTTTCTTGGAGAGGAGGCACTGGAATCCCTTTTCTATGTTTTCAAAGATCATTTCCAATTTGGCTGGTGACATATTGGACATATTCTAAATCTTAAAGTTAGCAATATAATTTTTATTGAAACATAATCATCGTCAGATAAATATTTTGTTTTGAACCTCGCATGTACTTCTAGGGTATGCAATGATTAGATACAAGTATAAGCAGTCATACGTAGCCATCTAGAAATTAACAAAACTTTCTTTACAGGAAAAAAAATATCCATGTTTGATGTAGTTCTTAAAAGCTTAGGTTAGCTGAAATAGGATATATCAATATGATCCTTTTATTGACAAGGAATTTTGTTCACATTTTACCTTTGCATTTATTCATTGTAGAAACTTAGACCAGCTGTATCAAATTCCTGGAACTTACTTATAAATTGAGCCTGCCCCCTAACTGGCGGGATTATATGACTTTACAATGGTCATTCAACTGCAAACCTTTCACATAACAGCGTGCAGCAAATATGTTCTCAACGAGAGAAAGAGTGGCATGAATTGAGAGCATTAGACAAGACTGGCAGAGGAATTGCTTTTATAAACCATAGAGACACACGAATGCTATTCTTAATATTGTTGGAGCGCATATAGGATATATTATTTTTAGGACCATTTTCCTATAGCCATGACACTCATTTTATTCCCACCACAGGCATTGTACAGTCAATTGAAAATAGAGCTAAAACTCTGCAGGACTCCCAGAGACACATTTCAGAATGAAGACAGTTCAAAGGTTCTATTTTAGGTGATAAAGTTAAAGTGGTGAGAAAGAGTGCTTCCTTCTTAGATGGGTTATGGTCTGTTTTCCCCAGAGCCGACTTTGTGAAGGGACACGCTGCATTATGATAAAATACTCAGCTTTGTTTAGTTCTTGTAGATAGAGCTTGTCCCATCAGCCAGGTAATATAAAAGGCAAAGCACTGATATTACCATTCTTTACTTTTTCCTCCCCTTTAGATAGTTGCAAAAAAGCTTAGCACAAGAGAAGCCAATGTCTGTCTTCCCCTCTTTATGAGCAGGAAATGTACAGATTCTTGTATCAGAGTTGATCAGATGCTTCTATTTTATTATGGGGTAGATGGCATGGGAATATCATTTAGCAAATACCCTGAGCCCTTCAGGAAAATAGAGAGGAGGTCCTCTGGAGGTGGCTTAAATCTCAATCAGACACTGGGTCACTCTACAGGAAGCTGGTTCTGAGAAGCTGATTGTAGATAGTCAGGAGGTAGAATTCTCTGCCTTTTCTTCAAAATACAGTGAGGACAGGTGTGTGGGGATCTGCCCCTGCTTGGTAGATATAAGCACGGTAAGAAAACAAATTGCAATTTAGATTTTATATGAGCTGTAAATTCTAAAGAATCTTTGTCAGGCACTTACATGGTTACTAATTTTTAATGAAAGCTTCTGATGTGTGTGACATTGCATTAGATGCCTTGATGCATTCTTATTTCTTCATCAAAACCTATTTTTAAGTTGAAATCCACCTTGAGATGAAAATAAATTCTAACTCTAGGCCTATAATATTTCACAACTTCATTCCACACTGCCCTCTGGATCATCTGTATCCTTTCTTCTTTGCTTATCAAAATATTGAATAATCACAGCCTTTTCTCAGCAGCAACAGCAGACCATTCATTCATTCATTCATTCATTGGACAATTATTTATGGAGCACTTCCTATGTGCCAGGTATTATTCTGGATCCTGTAGAACTAGATTAATGAACATTACTGCCATGGAAATTATAATGTAGGAGAAATATAGCTAATAGACAAGAGAAGCTATAAAAATATTATGTTACATAAGTTACATATGGTAGTACACATATGTAACCCCAATACTTGGGAAGCTGAAAGGGGAGGATTACAGCCTCAAGATCAGTGTACAACAGTAACTATTTCAAAGTAAAATAGGCCTGAAGGTGTATCTTGTAGGTATAGCACCCTTGCATTCAATGATTCAATACTATGGACTGATCTTGGCAAAGACTTCAACCAAAAAAAAAGGGAGCAGGCTTTAGAAATATGAGAAAAAAACTATTATGGGCAAAGGAGTGTAAACATATGTCCTATATTTAGTGTGTGTTGGACAATGAAGGCTGAGACCTGGATTAGGCAAAGGGAGGGTGATGGGAGAGGAGGCCAAATAACTACTAATAGGACAAGTGAGTCCTTTCTTGACCCCTTTAGTGCCAGAGTAAAAGAGACCATGGGAGAGGCTAGCAGAGTACCTGAGGACAAAGGTACATATCACAAAGGAAAGTCATGTTTCAAGGCCTATCTGCCCCTAAGTACAGATACTTTTATTATCAAATCTTCAGATCTGAGCTTTATTTGTTTGCAGAGATAACATTCCTTAATTGCCTTTTATTTAAGCCAGTGTGTTAGAGGAGAGGTTATCTAAGGTCCCTCTTGTAACAATGAATGAGAGTCATCCTGATCCTTTGTGGGTACTAATCCTCTCGTGGGGAGGGGCAGGATAGAAACTTTCTCCTGTTAGGCTCAAAGAAGTTCAGAGAAGAAGCCATAAAGTGATTTTCAAGGAAGAGAAACTGACAGTAAGAAGAGGCGACTCCTTGGTGGCCATTCTCTCTTGTGTGCCTTTTGTGAGCATCAACCCAGGAGGCAGACTGAACATTTTAGGTGTAAATGATTTTGTGTTCTAAATAAAAAAGGATCTTATTCACTGCCCAGCCTCAGGATGGACTCAAGGGCAGAGCAAATCAACTTAAAATTATTAAAAGGCTGTTCAATATACTTTAGTATCTTAGACAAAAAAAAAAGAGCCAGGGGATGCCACTGGAAAGCCCTTTCTCTGTCTGTTCCCTTCCTCTACTCCTCCCATCTGCCCCCCCCCCCCAGGATTTATTGTCCTTTGACTGCAGATCCTGACTCTTGACCCTCATGACTTCACCTCTAGGATATACTCTAATCTCTGAGTAGGAGTCCTTGAAAAGAAAATGTTGCTTTTCTGGCTCAGCCCCTTCCACACTTGTATCTCTGCCTACATATTATCTGTATCAAAGGAGTGAAAAACAGGTGGTCATGGAACATTCTTTGAAATGCAGAGGAAGAACAGGGCTACATATAATTTAGCCATTCATAGTGGTTCTCGCTGACATCTTAGTATGTTTACAGTGTGGGCCTCCAGTGTCTGGACTCCTGCTTCTAAAGCTTGCGGTGTGGGTGGGTAAATGGAATCAAGGAATCGAGGAATTTTCTGTTATGTGACAGTCACTCCAACTTAGTATTGTGATTACAGTGGTCATCAAAATGGAAATGCAGTATAAACTATTGTTATTAAAATGTTTTTCAATAAATTCAAGCTTTTTTGTTGGTTTCTTTCTTTTGACAACACTGTGCCTTGCCACAAAAACCTCAATTTAAGAGAAAATTTGCTGTATTATCTTATCAACCAAAACTGAATACTTGATAAAAAAAACAATTTAAATCACTTGCTTTAAACATAAAATGCACACACACACACAAATATTTTGGTTGGGTTTGGTATAAATAATTCTAGAAATTGCATATTTGTGCATGAGTATGTGTGAAAGAGAATATGAAAAAACAGACGTAAGTGCATTTTTCAAATTACTATTTAGATGTGTATCATTAGATAAGAGAATATAAATATGTATGTATAAATATGTATTTGCAAACATATATTTTGTGATTTCTTAAGTAAAAACACATGGCTTCAATTATCCTCTAAGCAGTAAATTCTGGAACTCACAATGTAAACTAAAAAACGGTAGAGAAGTGTAACATTTTCCCTTTCTTTTGACTTAGAGTTTAGATTGTTCCCATATATATATTTGAGGCTGACTTATTAATGGTGTTAATTACTTCTAACATCTTATTTAAAATCAACAAAAAATTATCCATCATCTCTGTAAACTGTATGTATGTATGTATATATGTATGTATGTATGTATGTATGTATGTATGTATGTATTTGAGTCTGGTACTAGGGATTGAAATCAAGGTCATTCTACCCAAGCTACACTCCCAGTCCCTTTACTTTATTTATTTTGTATTGAAATAGGTTCTCACTAGGATACTGAGTGTCTCACTAAATTGTTGAGGCTGTCTTTGAACCTGTTATCCTCTTGTTTCAGGATGCCCAGTATTGAGATTACAGGTGTTCACCACCACTCCCAGCCTATTAATATTTTAAATAATTTCCCTCTATGTAATTTTCAAGCACATATAGATATAGAGAAAATAATTTAACAAATCCCCATTTTCTATTCATATTGTACACATACTGTTTTATCTAACATCCTTCCCCTTTTTGGAGATTGAACTATTTTAGAATCATTGATAAGAAATGTGAGAACTTTAAAATAAAATGCTCAGATAATTTTTAGCACCTACATTACTTCATTAGACTTTTCAAGTCCAATAGTTATACTAGAACCTATAGTTATCTCTGAAGAAGGTCAAAAGTATAATTGGATGACTCAGCTTCAGGAGCAAGAAAAGACAAATGAAAAACAAGAAATTACTTTTTTGTGACTGACTAATCTCTTAAGAAATCGAATGCTCTCCCTAACATGCCAAAATATGTGAAAGCTAGGAAGAGAAAGAATTATAGGAAGAACCCTAGACAAAGAAGGCGAAACCACAGATGAGCAAATAAGGCGGCATAACTGAGGGGGAAAGGAGGGGAGGAGAGGGAAATTTCCTAATGTACATGATGTACATTCACAAACATATCAAAGCCAATCAGTAAGCCAAGCATGAGAAGGAGGGAGGGGGGAGGGAATAGGGTGGGAAGTGGGGAAGGGCTAATTGGTGATGTGTGCATGTATGCCTCTGCCATCTTGTACCCCATTGAGAAGTACAACTATAATGCACTCATAAAAAATCAATGATAAAAAAGAAAAAAAAGAAATTAAATATGAACTGGAACTTAATTAAGAACTGGATATGCTCATATATATTTAAATACCAGTTAAATATGAACCGTGACAGAGAAAGGTGGCATTAGAATGGTCCTAGATGGCACAGATATTTGAAGGGCTGCATGGTACAGTTGAGGAAGACCCTGTAACTGCCTTCATGTGAAATAGTCCAAATACAGCCCTGTGTGCAACCTCACATAGGCTGCCTTGGAGATCAGACCTGTGAGCTGTTCATGGCTATCCCCTTAAATGGCTATCAATGACAGAAAAACTAGACAATAAATGTTTCATTCATTCATAGACTTAGTGGGGCATCTAGAAAAAAGGTAAAAGAATCTTTCAGTCCACTCTGTTGATGGGAGTGCCCAACCACTTCATAAAAACAAAGTGGTAAAACCATATTCCATGGTACGGAGTCACAGAGTTTTATTTACAGCACAAAATTAGAGTAGATCAGATTTATCTCCTTTACTGGCCTTAAGAGAATTCTCCTGACTGTTTTGATGTGAAAAAAGAATTCTAAATGAGTTACTGATACCTTACTTTACTAGCAGAATGGCACTGGTCCAAGAATTAATAAAGAAAATTATAGATGTTGGCCCATGGTAATTTTAATCTCTGCCCATAATCACAGGTCTTTAGCTGCCAAACAGGGGATTTGTGTGCTGAATTTGGAACTTTGACCCTGAGTTACAAAGTCAGAACTGATCTAAGCACAAAGAAATGTTCCAGAAGTTGGGCAGTAATCTCTCTGCAGAAGTTACACATAAATAAACATAAATCAGATTATGTATTCCCACCATGTGCATCTTGTTATAGCTTACATCAAAGATGGTAGAATCTTCTGCTCAATATAAACTTGTTTATTGGGAATGACCTAAAATATAAAGAGCAGATTTAATTCACTCTTCTAAGGGACTTTATCTATTCCTTTCTCCAAGACAAATTTCCTTAAAGCTGCATCATGGAATAACTTTTCTAAAATGACTGAACTTACCCTCTGTTACCTTGTTAATGTCTGTGTCACACAATAATGGTGTCTTCTATCATTTACTTATTCCTGTATTGCATCAGACAGGCATGGATGTGATAGACTAAAACAAACTACTTAATTGACTCAAAATTTCTGTCTAATATTCACATTCAGTAGGGCAATAAAAGAGAGTTCTTTTTTTTGAGGCACTGGGGATGGAACTAAGGAGCATTCTACCTTTAAGATACGCCCCGGCCCTATTTTTTATTCTTTTTTTTTAAATACAAATTTATTGGTGCATTTTAGCCAGACATCTCAATGGGAAAATAAACTTGTGGAGATATACATGCACACATCACCCAAATATTCCCTACCCAATTTCCAAGCCCTTCCCTCCCCCTCCCTCCTACCAATGCTTGGCTTCCTGACTGATATGTTTAAGTACATCATGTTCTTTAAAGAGTTTCCCTTATCCTCCCTCTTATCCCTCAGATATGTCACCTTCACTTCTCCTCTATAGGGTCCTTTCTTCATCTAGAGTTCCTCCTGTTACCCATTTCTCCCTAATATTTTGCACATTAAGAAAAGCATCTGCTTTCTTATTTTTTGGTGACATTTCACAGTAATCGCCATAGTTTTATATTCTTCATTTTGAAACAGGGTCTCACTAATTTGTGGAGGGCCTCAATAAATAGCTGAGGTTGTCCTTGAACCAGAATCCTTCTGTCTCAGCATCCCAAATGCTGGGAGAGTTCTTTTCAGACCAGGAAGTTATCCAGACTTGTCATTTGCAAGAACTACTCTTTTTTCCTTCATAATCAATTCATGTTGGCCCTGGGTGAGCCCTCCATTGAAAACAATTTTTCTGGTCTTGACTCTGAAGTAAAATGTATTTTCCTTGGATTTATAAGCCTATCTTTGTAAATTCTATCAAGGTTTTCCTTGGAGGATATTTATGAACTCGTAAATGAAGTTAAGCTTACAGCTGAGCACCTACAAGAAAACACGTTAATTCACCCATTCCTGAACCACATTCACTACAAGCAATCAACCAAAAAATATAGGCTACCTCATTCAACATACTAACATCTCTTTCCAGAATTCAGCAAAAGCCTTTAATATACATTTTCCATACATTAGTCAGAATGATCTTTCTAAAGAAAAAGTTGGTAACATTTCTATCCTGCTTAAAGACCTCCAATAGTTTAATATCGATTACTGAAGGAAAATTAAACTTGTGTGTATGTGCACATGTGTGTGTGTGTGTGTGTGTGTGTGTGTGTGTGTGTGTGTGTGTGTTTGTGTGGTGTAGTATGGTACCGGAAATTGAACCAAGGGCAGCCTCGATTTTTATCAACATGCACATGGTAAAGTAAATCAAGGAATTTCAACACTATTAGATTGCAAACCTGCAGACAGAGGTATTTCATTGGTTCTCACCAACTTAAAAACAAGATGAAAATGTGCCCAACCTAGTTTAGCAGGCATATACCACCGGGCACCATTTTACTGCATTGAGTTACTAGGATGACCTGGTGAAGTAAAACTTACTTTGCAATGCAGGACAGGGAGATTCAGAGAATCTGCAGAGCTTTTCCCAAGTCACAGAGCTGTGGTGATGGATTAAGCTTCACCTCCTCTGAAGCAATCATAATGAGGAAGGCAAAGCTAACAGTATTGCCTGAGCTATTCTAACAATGGGCCAGGCATCTGGCTTAGCATTAAATTAATTAATTAACTAATGAACTTATTTATTGATTTGGTGATGCTGTGGACTGAACTCAGGGGCATTCTACCTCTGAGCTACACCCTCAGCTCTTTTTATCTTTTATTTGGAAACAAGATCTCACTAAGTTGCTAAGAGCTTCGCTAAGTTGCTGAGACTGGCTTTGAACCTGCTACCTTTCTTATCTCAGCCTCCTAAGTACTAAAAGTCTTGGTTTGCTAAACATTTCAGTGTGAGAAAACTGTGCTTGTAAATAAACATACTTTCATTCCTTATATGTGGCCTAGAAACTAACAAAGTTGGCCACTTTACTTCCAAGCCAGCCCTTTAGGGCTCGGTGTACCTTGCATCTACCATAGGTCCTTGAAAATTACATGTTCTGCACATGGGGCAAATGATTCAGAGGGTGCACCAGATCCCCCAACATTTAACTTTCCAACACAAACAAGGAATGCCACCTCTAAATATTGAGACACTGAAATTTGAGGACTTACTTATTATCACAATATGGTATCACTTAGATCCATTCAGATACAGCATCTTATTTAATTTTCAAAATGACTCAAATGAAATGTGTGCTTACTTCCATTATACTGATTATATAACTATGTCTCAGAGATGTTAAGTAACTTTCTCAAAATCATATCATTAGTGAGTGGATGAAAATGCTGGCCCAACTTAATCCAGAGTCTGACCATCCATTAAAGACTGTACTCAGTCCCATTAATAGGGCTCATTTCTTTGGAGAAACTACTTTTAAATTATTCAGTGGAGACATTAATCATATTGCTTCAAATTGCACAACCACCTAGAGAAAGTTTGGATTAGAAGAAAATGAAAAGTCTTATTATCTTACCAAGAAATATGACTAAATTACACATTAGTTAATGGCCACATCTCTGGACTCTGTGTTCCCTAACAAACCTTAAATACAACAGTCTAATAACTGATTTGGAGACTTTATTGACTAGCCCATGCATAATTGCTTTATAATTTTTAACTCCCTAATGCTCTTTTTTATCATAAAACATAGATTTTGTAGGTCCCCATGGGAACCAATTACAGGCCAAAAAGTATGTAGAGAACCTTCTCAGCCCATCTTACTAAAAGTGGTTAGTTATTTTACAATTAAAATAATATTTATATAACCAAAGAGTTAATGCCATATCTAATTGTGTTCCTCCTAATAGAAACAAATGAATGATTAAATGCTAAAATATAAAACTACAGAGTTTTAATATGAGCCAAAGCAAGAATGTAGCCAAGTGTTTTAGTCAATAATTTTCTCCACGCTTTAGAGGTTCAAACTATACCTTCTGTGAGCTGACTTATTAAAAACAATTTTTAACACTGAGCTTTTTATACTCCAGGATGCTTAAGCAGGTGCAATTCCTTTTTCATTAGTGAAAGAAGAAGACTGCAATGTTGTGGATTTGATAAAATCTTTGTATGCTATATCAAAAGATTTTGGTTTTCGATTTTGAGTACAAAATATGCCTCAGTATATATACCAACAAGCAAACCCAAGCTAAATATAAGTAGTATTACAATAAATTCAGTACTTTAAGACGACAACCAACCAGATGTGTTGGTGCATACCTGTAAACTCAGTACTTGGGAGGCTGAGATAGGAGGATCGTCGATTCTAGGACAGCTTTACCCATGTAGCAAGATTCTCACCAACCTAGTGAGACACTTTTTGAAAACAACAACAACAACAACAACAACAACAAAGTTTAAAAAAAAAGGGGGGGTGCTAGAGTGTAGCTCAAAGAGAGTATGCCTCTGGGTTCAATCCCCTGTACAATGAACAAACAAAAAGATCAGAACTATGTTGGCGATATAAAATTCACTAGAGCCCTGCAGTGTCTTTTATCTACCTGTCCCTGCATCTCTAAAATTTGATATATATTACTTTCCAGTAAAGAGATGGGGTTGCGTTCTTCAAGAACCAAGTTCAAGGAAAATCTGTTTTTTCTGAAAAGCAGGTAGTGTATTTTTACTTGAATGTATTTACATTCAATGGACGAAGGCAAGAAAAGTCTCTGAGCTGCTGGAATTTCACAGTATGCTCACTGTGCAAACGATAGAACTCCATGTACAATGGCAAAGGAGTTGGACATAAAATATCATCCAATCAACATGCTAAGCATTAGCATAGATGCTAGTTTCCAGGGACAACAGCCAATCATTTATAATACAGAAATAAATGGTAACAGAAGGATTGTGTTAGTCTCCTATGCCTGTTGTATCAAATTCCCACAATCTCAGTGGCTTAAAATAATACGAGTTATAGTTCTAGAGGTCAGAAATCTGAAATGAAGGTATCAACAGAACTGTGCTCCATCTGGTGGATTCAGGATACAGCTGTTTCCTTTTCTTCTAAACTCTCTAGAAGTTGTCTATATTCCTTGGCTAATGGCCCCTTCAATTGCTCCAATTTCTTGTTTCTGTAACCATATCGCCTACTAACTTTGAGTTTCTTATTTCCCTTTTCTAAATTTCTAGACATTATACTGAGCTCTTCTAAAGAATAGAGGGTAGTCTTCCCAAGTTTAAATCCTTAATCTAATAATATCTGCAAAGTAAGGCAAAATATTCATACATTTTGGGGTTATGACATGGATAATTGTGGGGTGAAAATGTCCAGAGTAAATATAGAGAAATTTATCCTATGCTAAACAAAATTTCAATGAGAAGTTTTATAGTAGCTTCTTTTTTACTGCTTCTCCAAAATAAAACAAAATATTTTAAGTTAGACTTGGTCCTAGCATGTAATTAATAACGATAGTAACATGGGATGGTGCATGGAAAATCAAATTCAGAATAATGCACTCAAGGATGTCTTAACTGAGGAATTGTTTTTATTAAGTATAATAAGATGTAAAATATCACAAGGAGCTGGGTGTGGTGGCGCACTATTATCATCCCAGCATTTGGGAGGCTGAGACCGGGGGATTGCGGATCATGGACAGCCTCAGCTACTTAGGCCCTCTGCAACTTAGTGAGACCCTGTTTCAAAGTAAAGAATAAAAAATAGGGCAGGGGGTGTAGTTTGGGGGTCGAATGTCCCTGGATTCCATTCCCCAAACCCGCAAAAAAATAATGTGTGTGTGTGTGTATATATATATATATATATATATATATATATATATATATATATATATATATATCACAAGGAATGAATTGAAGATAAAAGTGGAACTGAAGGTCTAAGAACAGCCTTTCTTTGAGGAGAACATTTTCTCCTTGTGGAGATTTTTTTTTATTTATTTTTTTCAATTATGACAAAAATAAGACAGTAAGTGGTTAGATGAAAAGACAAGTCATTATCAAGGTCCTCTCTTTTATGCCTGGAGGAAAACCAGACTTGGATTTCAGATTGTGTTTCTTCTGCCTCAAGAGAAAATGGAAATAGGTATAAATGTAGGACAAATTTGGCCTCAGGACAATTCAGGAATTCTTTAATTTCGGAATTCATCTATTTTGATGGATTAGAAAGTCATAACTTCCTAATACACTTTTAAGATCACACAATAGCCTAAGAAGATTTCAATCTCTGGGTGTATTAGTATAGGAAACTTACAGTAAATAACATTGAGCAGAAGTACTTAACTGAAATCCCTACTAATTAATTGTTATTCATTCACTCAGCAAACATATATTGAGCCATTAAATCATATCAAATTAGATCTGACACAAGAAAGACACACTCTAAAAAGGGTGAGTGTAAGTTAGCTACACTGGCCATGAACTTAAATGGTTATGGCCAGCCAGGCATAGAGGCTGACACCTATGGGAGGCTGACACAGAAAATTTGCATGTTCGAGGCTAGTTTCAGCAACTTAGTAACTTAGTGAGATTTTATTTCTAAATAAAAAATAAAATAGAGCTGGGGGTATACTCAGAGGTATAATGCCCTTGGATTTATTCTCCAGTACCACACGCATGCACACACATGTCCACACAGGTGCGCGTGCACACACACACACAAACACACACACACACACACACACACGCACGTACACACACTGCTTATGCACATCTAGATGTTCAGAGTTAATACTGAGAAACTGTATTTGTAACAATTGTTTTCCTCATTATTATTTAATTATTCTGCAAAAGGCAACATCTACAAGGAAGGAACATAGTCTATGAAAGTTGTACAATCCTAAAATTTCAACTTATCAAAATGTTTCAAAGACCTTATGAGTGCTCATGTTCATAAAGTAACATCAAATCAAATCAAAGGCAACAAATCAAATGTTAATGCATTTGATAAGCAGAGGTCTTTAAAAAAAACAGGATGGAAAAATAAACTCAAGGGAGAAATGATCAATCAAAGGATTGAAACCACAAGTCCATGGTGAAAGACCCATCACTGAACAATAAATCCTCAAACTTACTAGAAAAGAGAAAAGTCATAAAAGAGTTTCTGTTTTACAACTCTTAAGGACAGAAACTGTAAAATTTCTAACGTATTTTTTTCAGTATTTTAAAGAACTAAAAATAAGGAGTTTGTGTCAGTTATTTATAAGCCTTTTTGTTAAATTAGGGAATCCTTACATCCTATGTTAACCTCTTAACCCAGTAATTAATTTGTAAACGCTCGTCCTCGGGTGGTAGGGTATATATAGCTCAGGTGGTATAGAGTTTGCCTAGCATGACCAAGACCCTGGGTTTGATCCTCAGCGCAACAAGGAAAAAAAGAAAAAGTCTATCCTTTACATATAGCTATCATGTGGAAGATATCTTTATAAAGATATATATTGCAGTATTTTTAAGGAGAAAAGCAAAAGCAAACCTGATAGCAACACAAACATGTTCACAGAGCCCTTTGTATAAGGATAACACATTAATTAATATAGATTGCTGTGAGGCTACAAAATAAGTCTATCTTAGGCTGTTGTTTGTTAAAAGCCTAGTCTGAGAACTTCTAGATGTCTCAGACTCTTCCAAAGGGTTCACAAGGTCGCTAGTACTCCATAATAATAGTAAAATGCGATGAGTCATCCTTCAAACCTTAATTCTTCTCCATTCTTAAATCAAATGTAGAGTGGAAGACGTTTAGAGGCTGTATGACATGTGGTACAGTCAATACAGAAGCAGATAAAAGAAATTTAGCTCTCTTCCACTAAACCAAACATTAACTAGATTTATGAAAATGGAAAAGAATCTTATCCTTCTTACCTTTTATTTTGGCTCAATAAATATGGTTGTTTTCATAATACAGTAATATTACTATGGTTTTATCATCTTTTAAGCAAGTTCATGATGTCTTAAAAATGCCATTTTTAATTTCGTTTTTTTTTTTTTTGTTTGTTTGGTTTTTTATTTTGGTGGTACTGGGGATGGAGCCCAGGGGCTTTTCTACCTCCGGGATATACTCCCAGACCTATTTTATATTTTATTTGGAAACAGGGTCTCACTAAGTTGCTGAGAGCCTCACTAAGTACCTGAGGCTGGCTTGAACCTGTGTGATCCTCCTGTCTCAGTCTCCCAAGCACAAGGAGTACAAGAGTATGCCACCATGCCTGGCACCATTTTTTATTTCTAATTTGGCAAATGTTGATACATTTAAACAACATAAATTTAAAAAAAGTATTAGCTAGGAATGGGGTACACTCCTGGAATCCCAGTAGTTGGGAGATTGAGACTGGAGGATTACAGGTCCACAACCAGCCTCAGCAACTTAGCAAGGCCCTCAATAACTTAGTGAGACCTTATTTCAAAAAATAAAACAAAAAAAACAAAAAAAAAAAACAGGAATAAGGGTATAGCTCAGAAGTAGAATGCCCTTGGATTCAATCCCTAGTAGCACACACACAAAAAGGTATTTTTGGAGTTATTGATAATTGTTTTTGTGGTACTGAGGATGGAACCCTTCTACCTCTGGGCTATATTTCCATACTTACTTTTATATATATTTTTTTGGAAACAGGGTTTCTTAAGCCAGCAAGGCTGGCTTCAAACCTGTCCAATCCGCCTCTCTCCGCCTCCCAAGTGCAGGGATTACAAGTGTGTGCCACCACACCCAGCGGGAGTTATTGATAATTTTTAAGGGTGGGAGGAGCCCTGAGAACAGTTTGATAACCTAGTTCTCAGACAGTGTTCTGCTTCCTAGTGAAGACTGTTGGCATAAGCTTTCATTTATAACAGCATATTAAAAAAGTAGATACATAGATGGAAGAGAAATGGGAATAAGTATGAATAAGAACAAAAAAATTATAGGAAGAATGAAAGCTCTGAAGAAGTGAAAGTATCAATGTATATTTTTAAATATATTAAGCAATCATAGGTAACTGGTATAAATATCACAATTAAGACCAGAGCTAGTAGTATAGCTTGAAGGTAAAATGCCTCTGGGTTCAATCCCCAGTATCAACAAATAAAATTAAATAAAATTTTGAAAGGTAATCTTTCTTATATTTTCCATCACATTTGATATTTATCTATATAACTACTACTTTAGCATTTCAAAACATATTTTCCCTGAAGGATATTGCTTTATAACATATGCAACGTATAGGGCACAAAGAAGAAATTGGTCACTCTGCTGCTGAGAACAATGGTTATATTGTTTTGGTGTATATCCCTTGAGTCTTTTCTATTAAAATTGAATTATTCATAGAGTAAAATGAGTTCTCTCTACGTTGTCAATGTTATTTCAATTATATCTTCAAAAGTTTTCCTGTTTATAATTTGAGAGGCATAACCTATGTAACCTTATAAGTGTTTGACACTATTTTCAAGAAAATAACCTGAAAGCATGCAATGACGTTTTTAAAAATTTTGTTCTTGCTTTTTGTCGTTTTTCTTTGTTTTTAATTTCTTTTAGAAGTTAGGACACTGCAAGCAAAATATTGGCAGCAGATGTTGGTAGCTGTGACTCAAAGTCAAGCAAAGCTTTCCCGACTATTGGAGCCACGGCAGGGAGGCCTTATAACTGAGGGAATAAATGATTAGGCCAAATGTCATTGCTGTCGGGAAGTGCTCTGGGGAGTGATAGAAATCTCAGAAATTTAGAAGTGTTGCCTGTACCACACAAGAAGAAACCCATCTGTGCATTTTAGCATCAGGGGCCAGTTAAAATCATTATTGGATGTCACCAAATTAATGCTACAGATGAAAGACTGGGACAACCTGGAAATAAATATTAACAAATCTACTCATTACGGTTAACACTGTAGTTCTGGAATGGAAGATAATTATTCACTGTGGTGAGACCTTACCTCTTAATGAGGAGGACTCAGAAAAAATAATTCCAATAAGATATGTCCCCCTGGCAGCCGTTATAAGAATGTTCATTAACATAAACTAGAGAATTTCCAATACTCTTCTCATCTTGGACTATGCCTATATTCTGAGATCTACCTAAGGGTGGCCAATCTCAGAATATGAGAGGCTAATTTTTAGATTGTTTTACCTCACAAAACATATACTAGTCAATAACAGAAATGATAAACATGACCCTAGTTGACAACCACATTTGTACTCTTTCTGATTATTTATTTAATGACTACACAGAACCTACACGAATGCATTGTCAATTTGAGCTAAATAGTAACTAGCTGTATAAGATTCAGCAAATACTCATCATTTAACACATTCCGGTGATAATGCACAGAATGTCTTAGGTAAAAACATGGGATTAAGCCGGGCGCGGTGGCGCACGCTTGTAATTCCCATCCTTGGGAGGCGGGGACAGGAGGATTGTGCTGGTTCGAAGCCAGCAGCGCTGGCTTAGGAGACCCTGTTTCCAAAAATAAAATAGGTCTGGGAGTGTAGCCCGGAGATAGAAGGGCTTCCAGGAACTCCAGTACCACCAAAAACAAAACAAAACAAAACAAAACAAAACAAAAAAAATGGGATTATAGCATAACAAAAATCAACAGTTTGAAAAAATGGAAGACTTGTACTGTAACATGTTTACTATTATTGACCATATTTTTAAGGCTTTCAATTTTGACAATTCTCTCTGAATATCCTATTCAGGTGGGCAAAAAATCAATGTAATATCAAAGAAAATGTTCTTGCTTAAGACTCAAGTGGTTTCATCATAATTGAAGTGTTAACTGAAGTACTAACACTAACAATCATTATTCATTTTTAAATTATAGGGAAAAGCATTAGTTTTAAGTTTTTGTTTTTTTTTTTTAAAGGAAGCTCCTTCAATATTATAGTACTCAAAAGTAAGAAAAACACTGAGGGTTTGCAGAAAACTACTGTTGGGACATCATCTTTTGAAAATGATAACTTGGGACCTGTTCCCATCATAAGGAAAGCTGTGTTGAAGAAGCCATATCAGAAAATTGGAGAATTTTTTTGTGTTTATAACTTGAAAGACCTCTGAGTCTTTATCATTACTCTTACTGCATTATCAATACAACATTCTGAGGAATGCAGAAACACATTTGAAAGGAAATGACTCTCCAGAAATGGCCAGCAGCAAGGTATGACTACTGACCATTTGGTTTCACAAATAATGCCAATATGATCTGTGGTGTCCAGAGTCTCTGATCCTGTGCCTTTAGACTTCCCACGTCATGTTTCCTTCAAACTCATGTCTATTTCATTGTTGCCCAAAGTTCTAGAGATTATTGTGCTGACCAGTAAATTCAATAGTTTTCCATCTCGACCTCATGAACTATAGAAAGAGAAATATTCATCCTACTTACTTTCCCTGAACAAAAGATCCCATAAATGAGAGTAGGATTAACTAAATCCAGGGGTATTTCAGACTGGGAAAAGGGACACAATTTTGCATTCAACTCTGATATATTGGTTGGAGCTATAAGGAAAAAGAAAACAGGGCTAAAGTTTGGGAGGTTTAACAAGAATTAACAGGTAAGACAGAAACCTGAGTTAAAAGTTACAAACACAGACTAAATACTCAGCATAAAATGAAAGTAATTCACATAAAACAACAGTAATGATGCAGATTGAACACATAGACATTAGTGATAATGATTTAATAAAATGCTATTCCTAGCAAGGCATAGTGGCACACACTTGTAATTCCAGTACTTGGGAGGCTGAGACAAGAGAATCACAGGTTCTCAGCCAGCCTCAGGTACTTAGGGAGGCTCTCTGCAACTTAGTGAAATGCTGTTTCAAAATAAAGAATAAAAATTAGGTCTGGGGGGTGTAGCTCAGAGGTGGAAGTAACCTGAGTTCAATCCCCAGTACTGCAAATACTACTACTATTACTACTACTACTACTACTACTACTACTACTACTACTACTACAATAACAACAACAACAACAATAATTTTCTATGCTTACTAGCATCTGGCTATCTGATCAACAGACTCATAGTCACTATGGTTCGGAAGAAGAATTGACCCCGTTGTAACTATCATTCTAGAGCAAACACACACACACACACACACACAAAAAAAAAAAAAAACAAAAAAAAAAAAACAGTCCTGGAGATTTTTGTCTCAATGACGATTGGCCCTATCTCACAAGATAACCAAAATCATCTCTTAAGGGTGACGCTATTTAGCCTGGATCAGCCATCAAGGCAGAAATGAGACCTGAAAGCTCACTTTTCTTTTATGCCTACTTAATGGCAAGATGGCTATCACTTAGAAGAGAAAATATTGCTGAAATCAAAACTACTGGGCTAGTTTTTTATGCTATATGTATCATTAAAAACTTTCCCACAGCTTTATTGAGATATAATTTAAAAAGAAAAATTATATTTAATCTATCTATTGTGATGTTTTAATAAATGTATATACTATGAAATATTTACATTATAAAAGTAATTAAAATATCTATCACTGTCCAGGGTTATCTCTTTTGTGTCAAGAACATTTAAGATCTTCTCTCTCAGCAAATTTTAAGTTGCCCCCATATTAACTAGAGTCACCACAGCACTTAAAATCTTCAGAACTTAATTATCCAGAACTTAAACTAACATTTTTCTTTTACAATTACTCCTAGTGATCACCCTTATACTCTATTTCTATAAATGTGGCTTTTATGGATTCTACATAGAAGTAAGATGATGTAGTATCTGTCTTTCTGTCTGGCTTGCCTCTGTCTTTCTGTCTGGCTTGCCTCCTAGGGAATAAATGTCCCTTGGTCCTGGTATAGGATATTTCAATGTGCTATTTAATATGGTTAATGAGTATTTCATTCAAGATTTTTGCATTTGTGTTCATCTACAATATTGGCTTGAAATTTTCTTTTCTTTCAGTGTCTTTGACCTTGGCATCAATCAGGGCTATGTTAGCCTTGAGATAATAATTTAGATATGCTTTTTCCTCTTCAATGTTTTTAGAAGATTTTGTGAAGGACTGTTGTTAATTGTTATAATGTCTGATGTAATTCGCCAGTAGGGCCACCACAGCCTGGAATTTTCTTTGATGAGATTTTTTTGATTAATGATTCAATCTTGTAATTTGCTTTTGGTCTACTCAGATGTTCAGTTTCACTATGCTTCAGTATTTATGGGTTCTTGGTTTCCAGAAACTTATCCATGTCTTCTAGGTTTTCCAATTTGTTGCCATTTAATGGTTCATATAAAATTATAGCTTTAATTCATTCTGGTATAAATTCAGAAGTCCAAAGTCTCACCTGAGAATCAAGACAAACTGTCTCCAGCTGTGAGCTTATAACATAAAAGCAGATTATCGACATCTACTATACAGTGGTGACACAGTCCCGGGGTATATATTCCCATTCCAAAACAGAGAAAGAAGCCAGAAGAAAAGAGCAAGCAGCCCCAAAGCAAGCCTGCAACCCAACACACAGATATTAAATCATAAAGCCCCATAGGCGTTCTGTGCACACCGAAGCAAGACGTGGACCCCCCAGGCCATAGGGAGCTCTGGACATATGGCTTTGCTAGTCATAGGCCTTATGCCCTGTGGCTGGTGTTTGTGAATGAGTGTCATGCATATTGCTAACGGCTTTACCTTTCTTGTGACCCTATGGCGGCTCTGCTTTTTGGCTCCTAGACATTCTTCCAGTTAAGAAACTGCTGGGATTCTGACCCTGAAACAAAATTCTGCCTGGCTTCTCAGGCTTCCCTTTGCACTTTTTATGAAAGCCACCAGGAATCTATTTTTTCTTTTACAACTACCCCTAGTGATCACCCTTATTCTCTATTTCTGTAAATTCAGCTTTTATGGATTCTACATAGAAGTGAGATGATGTCGTATCTGTCTTTCTGTCTGGCTTGCCTCCTGGGGAATAAATGTCCCTTGGTCCTGGTATAGGATCTGCAAAAGCAGTACCATATGGATGCCATGGAATGCCACCACAATGAACTACACCTGAGCTGGCTTGAAGCATGCTTAGAGTGGCCTCAGGGAGCTTTACTGTCGAGCAGGAAGAACACTGAGCTGGCCCAGGGCTGAGAGTCTGCGGGCTTATTTCTTAGAATATTTCCATTCTTCTAGACTTGTATATCTGTTGCAGAAGGAGGATCATCACAGACTTCTGAGCTACTTTCTCATTGTCCTAATACATAGCAACTATGTTATTCTACCCATGCTGATCTCTCTAGTAAGTCATTTAGACTATTCATATTTTTGTCTTTTCCCCATTCCAGTTGTTGACCTTTTCAAATCTTTCCTCTTTGCTTCCCTTTTAACTACGCATTCTGCTTTTAACTCAGGCCTCATCTTCTTATCTTCTTCTGAACCCTGTTTTGAATTTTATAGCATTCTAGGTGTTTTCTACTCTGTTATTATCCATTCTGAAGCCACGTGCACAGGCATTCATTATTAGCAATAAGCCTTCACTCTATATATCAATTTTCACTACGAGTTTGTTTCTTGCTGCTGATAACACAAGACCACAGACTGAGTAGGTAGCAAATAAAGGAGGTTTATCCTGGCTCGCAGATTTGGTCCAAGGTCAAGGGGCTGTACCTAAAGATGTTCTTTTTATTATCAGAGTAGAGAATTACACACTGTAAGGAAGGGAGTGTGTGTGCGTTCTGTTACTCTTTTTATAAAGTCACTAGTACTCAATTATGTGGGATCCGCCTTGATGACTTCATCCAAATCCTATTCACCTCTCCATGGTCCTCTCTAAACATCACAGTTGGATTAAATGTCTGCTCTCTTAATACCTCACAGAGGGGGGTGGGATTAAATTTCAACATGAGTTTCATACCCAAATTATAGCCAAGTCTATTTTGTCTAATTTAATTGTAACTTCTCCTGTAAATCTTTTGTTACCATTTGCAAGAAATTATTTTTCCCTTCCTATAACTTTAGTCTATGTGTTTTCTAAAGATGAAGTAGGATTGTTATATGTATCATATACTTGGGTCTTTTTTTAATCCATTCAGCTACTCCACGTGTGTGTGTGTGTGTGTGTGTGTGTGTGTGTGTGTGTGTGAGATTGAGGATTGAATTTAGGCATATTCGACCTCTAAGCTACATTCTGAACCCAATTTTGTATTTTTATTTTCAAACAAGGTTTCCCTAAGTTGCTGAGGACCATGTACATTGTTGAGGCTGGCCTCAAACCTGTAATTCTTTTGTCCCTGCTTCCCAATTACTAAAACTATTGGTAGAACCACTACCCCTGAGCATACTCTATATCTTTTAATTGAAAATTTTAGGGCATTTACACTTAAAATAATTGTTGATGGGTAAATACCATTAAAATTTGTTTATTTCTTATTATCTTTCCTTTGTGGATTGATGATTTTATGCAGTTGTATACTTCTATTATTTCATTACTTTTATGCATCTATTATAGTTTTTGTTTGTGACTATCCTGAGGGTTATTTAGTATGTCTTATAGTAAGAATCATCATTTTAAGCTGATGGCAACCTATCTTCAAGAGCACACAGCAACTATACCCTTTATAATTTTTATCATTATCTTGAATTTACAGGCAGGGACTGAGACTTTGAGGTGTTGGGGTTATATCTAGTCTTATGGGTAGCAGGGTCATAGTGCTATCCTAAGTGCATCTGTCCTCAAAGCCTGACCCTTATATCAATTAACCAAATTACTTTGTCATCAAATAATCCAGGGGAAATCTATGTCTGAGCTACACCTGTAATCCTATTTTATTCTGCATTTTGAAACAAGGTTGCACTAAATTTCCTAGAGCCTTGCTAAACTGCTGAGGCTGGCTTCAAACCTGTGATCCTTCTGTCTGAGCCTCCCTAATTCCAGGATTACTGGTGTGTGCCACCATTCCCATCTTCTCATTATATTCTCTGTCTTCCCAAATGATACATAATTTTAAAGAAATATATTAATTGTATTATTTTAAAGTAGGATTTTGTGAAATTATCAATATGAATATTAATAAAGTAGAAGATACATGGTAGAATAGATGGTATTTGAGTATACTAATTTAATTTTTCTTACACTTCCAGGTTTTCTTTTTATTATTTCAATGTTTTAGATGGAAAACCAGAAATAGAAGAGAGTAAAGAGTCTAACTGTATTGGTAAATGCAGAAGTCATGATTCTAAATTTACCTCAAACGTAATAATAATGTTTTTCTACTTCACAAAAGCAGCTTAGTTAATAAGTCTGTGAGTCTGTGAATTAAAAATATATCATTTTAGGAATATTACATTACACCAGATAGGGAGAAAATATTATCCATTCAATAAATCCCTGGGAAATCTTTGAAAGAGGTCATGATAGTACTTTAATTTCTGATGTGAAAAAAGGAAAGATACATACAAAGGAATATTACAAAGAAATAAAAAGAAATAGGGAAAAGTACTCCAATCGTCTGAACACTTTAAACATACATCATAACAAAAGCCAATCAGGGTTGTTCTTTAGCACGCGTGAACTATTATACCCCATCGCGTCAATTCTCTAATGCTCAACTGTTATCAAGAATTTAGCATATATCAAAAATTGCTCTATAGCAATTTAGCTTCTAGGAAAAGTTGGGATAAAAAAAATCAATCAAGCAGTCCTTGGAAGAAGACCTTATATAGCGTTCTGAAGGGAAGGACTCCTTTAACAGACTTACTAAACATTTCTGCTCTTCCTCACTGAACACTGACAAAGTAGAATTTTGAAATTTTTATTTCATCATCTATGCCAACAAGATTGGGGGTAAATTATAATTTTACTCCATTCCGCTTCTGAACTATGGGCCTTGCCAAGTTTCTCTCTCCTCAAGCCCGCAATGCCACCTGTCTTAGCCTCCCAACTAGTGGGATTCCAGGTGTGTGTCACCATGCGCGGCCAGAATATTTTGAGCTTAAAAATCTCCTTGATCATCATGTTGTATTTTGTAGCCAAGAACATTGAGGGACAAATAGGTCTCACCCTCTGGGACCTTGACCAGGGTTACTTTAAAAAGGAAAGACAAAATGGGGCTGGCACCCTTTTAACTTCTCTGTCCTCATAAGGGGACTTCAGCCAGCATATTATGACAAAAAGCAAATATGTCTCGGGAACCCACTGTTCCTCCTTGTCTTTTTCTTTCCATTTATCTTCGGCATCACTCAACCCACCAATGAAAGTTAAAGTGAAAAGCACACAGTGACCGCGCTAAGTTCCTCCTGATATGAAGGTTGTTTAAAAATCCATAAATTCTCCAGCAAACAAAAGCGCTCACAGAAGATCTGTGTTATTTTAAGAATGGTATTTTTCCACCGATCCCTGAAGAACTAAAAACTTCAGCATTTATTGGTACAAGGCCATTGCTGTACCGAAATGGCTTTAACTTAACATAAATCAACTTAGCACCTCTATGTATCCCTTTTTCAGTGAAGAACTGAAAACTCTGAAGTTGAAGGTCACTCCAATGCCTGCTTGTCAACACTTATGGAGGTAATATTCCCGCTCCCAGTACGGCTATTTGTTGCTGCATGTTTCAGATCAAATGTTATTGCAGACATCGCTGTAAATAAATGGCCAAGTGGCAAAGGGTCTGAACTGCAATTTGTGAGCTGAACGACTTGCTTCCGTATTGGGTACATTTGCCAGGGATAAAAGCAAAAGAGTCCACAAGACCGATGAAATCAGATGGGATCAGGGTTGGATGGCCATGAGATCGAAATCATAATTTTCAGTTTAGTACCAAAATTCTCATCAATGGAAATTACTCAGGGGGCTTTTAGGACTAACTTCTGCCTATTATGCCTTTCTTCTATCAATTATATTCTATCAAAATTTTGTGGTATTACTGATCACAACGAGAAGGACATGTGTTTTAAAATTTTCTTTTAGCCGGGCGTGGTGGCGCACGCTTGTAATCCCCGCGCTTGGGAGGCAGAGACAGGAGGATCGTGCAGGTTTGAAGCCAGCCATGCATGCTGGCTTAGAAGACCCTGTTTCCAAATAAAATTGTAAAAATAGGTCTGGGAGTGTAGCCCGGAGGTAGAAGGGCTTCCAGGAACCCCAGTAACACCAAAAAAATTTTTTTCTTTTGTTACCTTTTCAGTAAGAGGCCCCCTCATCTCTACAACCACCAGCATGTGAGAACTAGAAAGATGTAAACGTGGTATTAACTGGAAGTCTGCTCGAAATGGTTTTCCTATGCCTAAACTAAAATACTCCAGCACTGAATTAAACCCTCGGCTTTTATATCATGACTGCCACTCTGCTTCATCAAATCATTTTAAACTTAAAAGGTTTTAATAGAGAATAATAACTCTTTGTAAGTATCCCCTGAAACTTGCCTCAAGAGGAAGGTCACAGTTATTAAAAAAAAAAAAAACAATGATCACCTACTATATAGATCTACACACTATCTAATTAGCTGATAAGCATATAGGAATGTAGCCCAAAGAAACAGTACAGCTTGCTAACAAAATAGCATCCCTTTTAATTGTAATGATGAGACTTTTATAGAAAAGCTATAAAAAAGACATTTTTAAAATGAATCCCTTTCTCCAAAGTCATAAAGAGGGAAAGAAAGCCCCATATCAATTCTGCATGTTCTAACAGATATGCTAGAGATCCACGCCAGAGAGACAGCACTGAAAAGCAGTAGAAATTCCCAATGCTTAGCAAAGGTATTTTCCTATTAATGGCCCTTTCCAGTCGGTCCTGGGATATGAGATCTTTGAAAAGCATCCCCATCCCTGCATTTCATCTTAATGCCTGATACTGAAACAGCGGATGCCATAGGAATTTGTATGAACTCTGTTGTAAATGGCATGGGCACAAGCACTTTGCCAAGCTACAAGGTTTCATCAGTACCCACTCAAAGCAAAAAAAAAAAAATTATTTTAAAGTAATGTGATCCATAGTGGGATAAAAGGTTTTGTAAGGGTCTCCCCTGTCTCCATCCTCATTGTGTTTTGGCTATTTCATAGTATCCCACAGTAGAGTGAAGATAAAAGTAAGAATGATGTTGTGTTGGCAGCTCTGTGGAAGTCAGGTGGAAGAGAGAAGGATTTCCACTGAAGATAGGAAAAACATATCCATTTTATCTTAGCAGTATTTTCAGCAAGTTGTGCACAGACACAAGAGCAAAGAAACTCCAAGAGATCCTTGTAGACTGAGACACTCCCTGGCTAATAGCAGGCTAGACGCTAAAGACTTGCAGTATCTATTGACCCTTACCACTGTGTGGGTTATTCTTGAACAAATGATACTCGGGATGGGTAGAAAAGTGCATACTTAAGCCTGTGTATTCATTGCAGACAATGCAAATATGTTCATTGTGCTCTGCTAAGGTCATTAATAAGTTGCAGGGAAAAATAGAAAAAACTACATTTTCCCAAATTAATTTCACTTCTTTAGATAGTGCAGCTTCCAACCCAACATCTGTTACCTTTGTTAGCCTATGATCGGCCAGAAATTGTTCTTTGAAGGAGTATCTAGAGAAATGCAAAATGTGTAACTTTAACTCTGAATGTTCTAAGAATTTTTAAAGTGTATAATTTTTATATAAGGAACTAGGCCATACTGGAAATAATTTGTTAATCTACTTGAAAGTAAGGTATTAGTCAACCTTCTTCTGGTCATTAAGGATTAGGGGAAAAAAAAAAGGGATAGAAGACTGTGTGCTTGAAGCAACTGTTTTCTATGATCTAAGTTACTTAGTGCAAAGCTCCCTTTAAAAGAGGAAATGTACCAGGTGTGGTGGTGCAGGCTTGTAATCCCAGTACTTGGGAGGCTGAGACAGGATCACACAGGTTCAAAGCCATCCTCAGCTACTTAGTGAGGCTCTCAGCAACTTAGTGAAACCCTTTTTCTAATAAAATATAAAATTAGGTCTGGGAGTGTAGCCCAGAGGTAGAAAGCCCCTGGGTTCCACCCCCAGTACCACAAAAAAAGTAAATAAAAGAGTAAAATGTAAGCCAGGCATGGTGGCGCACACTTATAATCTCAGCATTCAGGAGGTTGAGACCTGAGGACTGCGGTTCGCTAACAGCCTCAGCTACAGAGCATATCTGTTTTGTAACTCAATGAGACTCTTTTTCAAAATTTAAAAGACTAAATAAAATAGGACTAGGGGGTGTAGGTCAGAGGTACAATGCCCCTGGGTTCCATCCCTAGTACTGCAAAAAGAGGGAGAGAGGGAGAGAGGGAGAGGGAGAGGGAGGGAGGGAGGAAGGGAGAGAGAGAGAGAGGGAGAGGGAGAGGGAGAGGGAGAGGGAGAGGGAGAGGGAGAGGGAGGGAGGGAGGGAGGGAGAGAGAGAGAGAGAGAGAGAGAACCCACCAAGCAGCACATATAATTAGTCTGATCAAAAGTTGCAAAGTGGCTTGTTTATGTTAAAGAAAAATAAATTGCTTGAGTTGAAGAGATATAGTGAGAAAGAGAGAAGGAGAGAGAGAAGGAGGAGGAGGAAGAAGAGGAGAAGGAAGCAGAGGAGGAGGAGGAAGAGGAGAGAAGACCAGATTTCTTTGGATATAAGATTAATAAAATGTTGTCTGGTTGTAAAATCATTTTTAGGAGAGCATGGCTAATATATTTAGGTTAAGAGTTGAATAGATCTGTGCTGTGCTGCTTCTCCATTCTCATTCATTCTCTCTCTCTCTCTCTTTCTCTCTCTCTCTCTCTCACACACACACACACACACACACACACACACACACACACACCCCAAATATCTTTTTGCTGAAGCAAATACAGTATATGAACTGAGCCACTCCCAAGAAATCAAGGATAGGAGCAAAAGGAAAGGAGAGAAATAATTCACAATTTCTTGATGCTATATATCACCAGGCAAATATTTACTATGGCCTGAAAGATTTTGATTACTCTACTTCTCCACACCTTTTCCCACCAGCTTTATGATCCATTTCTTCCAGTCTGCCATCTTTCTCAGCTCAGTTTGGTAGGTCACCTAGTGACGGAGCTGACCGTGGATCTCTTCATTGTTACTCACAGGTAATGGATTAGTTCCAGTTACGTGCAAGGTGCCATGTGATAGTTAAATAAGGCATTGCCTGTGGTTCTGCTTCTGAGAAGCTTACTCAGGTGACAGTGATAGAGGTAACACAAAGAGAATTGAAGGAGGGTCTCTGAATGCAAGCTAGACTAGAGAAGTCCATCTGTGGCTCAGTGACCTACAAAAGAAGCAGGTGACCTGAGAAACCCATCCATTTCCTGAGTATCAGCATGGAGACTTATAAAATGTAGGGGAGAGAGATGAGATCAAACATAAGAATGCTACAGATCCAAACCTATAATTTCAAGAATATTTATATAAGTAATATAATATGTATGGGACAGAAAACAGGTACTGTCACAAGCAATCTATAGACTACACAACCGTGACCACCATCTTGTCTATCCTATGGCCCTGAGGGAAATACTAAATCCACAGATTCTATTAGCTCTTTGTTGTTTTCACTAAACGTTGTATTGAATTTGTCTGATGGTAGTTCAAATTAGAAGGCTTTTACAAGAATCTTCCAGGGGAGTATGGAAGATATCTGGCACCTGTAACTCTATGAGATTTTCTCTAACAATTGGGAACTTGGTTCTAGCTCCCATGGTCAATAGCAAACATATCACTTTGGTCAGGCAGTTAAACATTCATAAATGCACACAATTCTTAACTTGCTAGAACATTGGTACTATACTAGAAGTCCATTCTAATTCTACACTCTGATCGCTAGACTGTTCAGTCCCTTCTTGCATCTTTCAACCTTTGTAACAGCCAATCAACTTGATCAAGATGTGTGAGCCAGCTTGGTGCTGCATAAGGACCTGCCATCTCACTGGGTTTTGCCATTTGCCACTGCCTCAAGTAATGTCTAGTCCTTCTGACTATTTACATCACATGGTAGAGAAATATAAATCAGAAGCAATCACACACTCAGGTAAGTACCAGAGCAAGTACAAATAGGCTCACATATGCAACAAATGTCAATAAATAAGCAATGCAGAGAAGAAAACACCCATTCTTTTCTTTATTATGGCAAATTCACACCAATTTCAGCATCGAAAAATGTAGCCCTGGTGGAAGTTGAAACAAGTCCATCTACTGTTGGCAAAGGCAGAAAGTGGGAAAATTTGGAAATTAGTTTATCATGCGTAATGCTTTAGAACAAATTCCAAAGGAATCCAGCTCAGAAAACACTGAGGGAAAAAAAAACATGGTAGTTTAAAGAAAAGAATGCTATATTTGCTCATCTGGTCACATTTGCTGATTCTTAATGAACCAAGAAACTAAAAATTCATAGCGAAGAATACATGATTCATTCTGTATAGAGCTGTTTTCTATTATCACTTTGGCTTTTCTCAAAATTCAATTATGGTGGCACACCAAACACTCATTAGCATATCAATACATTTCCATAGCACCTGCTAGTCTTACAAAATGCATTCTGAAAATAAGGTATCAGAACACTCTCTCTAAACACAGTTTTGCCTGAATGACTGCCTATTCCAATCTTTCCCGTTGCTTGCTGAAAATCGAATTGTTAGAACACCAATTAGATCGAATTGAATTCTACTTTGAATCCCTTATAGCAGGGATTTAAATTAGAGATGAATGCAAAGGCCAGAATGAGATAGTGTATTTATTTAGATTATTATTTATCAAGGAAGTGGGCCATTAAAATATGGGGGTCTCATTTTAATGAGAGGAAGCAAAGGATAGTATGAATGGGTTGAAGACCCCAGGAGGTATAATCGTAATAGTAATAATAAACCTCACTGTGTTTCATCAGAACTTGCTTGACTTTAAAACTCACAGTAGCTAATGCATATGTGACAAAGCTACACAGCTTCCTGTGTCATTTTTCTCCAACATATAAACCTGTCATTCCTATTTGAAGTACTTCCATGTTGACATCATACTTCTGTAAGACACACAATATGAAAATTAAACTGTGGTCCATTATATCTGTTTCAACTACATTTAGTTATCTGGCTAAAAGTAAGTAATGAAAGAGCCAGGAGTGATAGTACATACGTGCTTGTAATCCCAGCATTTGGGAGGCTGAGACAGGAGGATTGCAGTTTGAGGACAGCCTCAGCTACTTAGAGAGTCCCCTTGTAACTCCGTGAGACCCTCCCTGCTTCAAAATAAAAAATAAAAAATAGGGCTGGGGGTGTAGCTCAGAGGTAGAATGCCCCTGGGTTCCATCCCTAGTACTGCAAATAAATAAATAAATAAATAAATAAATAAATAAATAAATAAATAAATGTAACTAACGAAAGTGTGTTTGTAAGGAGATAACACAACCTGCTCACTTTTTTTTCCCCTCATGGCGTGTATGTCACTGACCACTGAATCCAGAGGCATTCTACCTCTGAGCTACTACACCTCCACCCATTTTACTTTTTATTTTCAAACAGGGTCTTGGCAGATTTCTGCGAGTCTCACTACTGCTGAGGTTGGTGTCGAGCCTGAGATCCTCCTGACTCAGTCTCACAAGTATGGGGATTATACACAAGCGCCACTATGCCTAGTTAAGAGTTAAATACTTCTAAGTCATACCACTTTTTAGTTTTTATTTTTTTATTTTTGCGGGTCTGGGAATGGAACCCAGAGGCATTTCACCTCTGAACTACACCCCCTGCCCTATTTTTTATTCTTTATTTTGAAACACGGTCTCACTGAGTTGCAGAGGGCCTCACTGAGTAGCTGAGGCTGTCCAGGAACCGTGATCCTCCAGTCTCAGCCTCCCAAATGCTGGGATTACAAGCGTGCGCCACCACGCCCGGCCATACCACTTTTTAAATGTAAAAAAGCTCTCAAATTATTGTTTGCAAGTTGAGAAAGTTTCTTTCTCAAATAAAGTAAACTTTAAAAATGGAGCTCCTGAACACACCAAGAGATGTTGGGTACATATATGAATGTATCACTTTATATCTTGCTAGATATATAACTACATTTTAGCAATAAAATGCATAAAAATAAAAATATTGTTTCCAAAAAAAATAATAACTGGCCACAAATCACTCACTAGAAGTTAGTATGTATCTTGAGATGAAAATGTCCCGGTATCATATTTTCTTTAATGAATTCCCTAATGACTCATTTTTAATGATACAATAAGAGAATAAGAAATGAAACAAACTGGGAGTGGTGGCACACACGTGTAATCCCATCATCAGGGAGGCTTAGCCAGGAGTTCAACGACAGCCTCAGCTACTTAGCGAGGCCCTCTGCAACTCAGTGAGACCCTGTTTCAAAATTAACAATAAAAAATGGGGCTGAGGGTATAGTTTGGAGGTAGAATGTCCCTGGGTTCCATTCTCAGTATCACACACACACACACACACACACACACACACACACACACACACACACACACGACAAAGAGAAATCCTAATTTACCTTCTGCTTTATTTTAATGGATTTTTTAGTAATTCCTCTTATGAAAAAATAGGCAAAATTAAAGAATTTATTCTTCAAATAGACTGCAGTGAGATCACTCACTCACTCATTCTTCATTCAGCCAACAGCCCGACTCACTCATTTAACCATTTTTTCAAGATATTTTGTTATTTACTCTGTATTTTCTCTTGCCAAGGCATCTCTTTTAAGTAACACATCATGTTATCACAACAACAAATTTCATTTGTGAACATTTCAGTCTCCAAAGGGGGCCCAGGCTGTCTGGGCAGAATTTCCTGGTTCCTGTTCCTTGTTTCAAGAGCTCGGGAACAATTTAGCACTAACTTCCTTCCTTCTGTAAAGAATCGCTCTAAATTCTTCTAACACTGTTTAGGGAGGCAAAGAGTCACCTGAGGACCAAGGGCTGGACCAGGAGTCAGGAGATGGGAGGTCTGGCTCTGCTTTATCAAGCTTCAGGTGTGGAGAATATCTTGAGATTGTCAGGTGGCAATGTGGCTTTCATATATCTGGTAGGGCACATTCGATGTTACCTCTTCCCCTAAATGTTATCTTATTTTAAAATGTGTTGTGTCTAGGAAAAACTGACCTTAAGAAATTGAGCAGGTACACTTTCTATAACTATAAGTGGTAAAAACTAGGTCCTTTGAAAAAAATTATAACTCGAGTTTATGTGGCTTCCTATGTGACATTGATGTGGGTGACATTGATGTGGGTGAATTTCCCCTAAGAGCAGAGAACATGGGGGGAGGGGATAGAGCAAGAAAAGCATTGCATCAAGGCTGTCACCCCAGAGCAGAACCTCATCCACCTGACCCCTTGAGAGCTAAGAAGGAGGAATGGCACCTTCAAGTTGACCCTCTAAAGCAATGGACTTTTGGGGCAACGTCTTTCTCTAGTGCTAAATATCTTTTGTTTCTTCTTTTTTTAAAAAAAAAATATATTGCAATGTGTATGTGTGTGTGGGAGTATACTGGGGCAGTCTACTTCTAAGCTATACCTCCAGCCCTATTTTATTTTGGACTTTGAAACAGGGTCTCACTAAGTTGCTGAGGGTCTTACTAAATTGCCGAGCCTGTCCTTGAACCTGTGATCCTCCTGTCTCAGTCCTCTGGGATTACAAGCACGCAACACTATTCCTGGTTACTAAAGGTATTTCTTAATTTAAAGGCACAGGCATAAACTGACAGGACCCATTTAAGGTAGACAAGTTGCATTCCAGAGTGGGAGTTGGGATCAGACTCAGATATCAATGGGCTCCATTCAGGATGCAATTATAATCCTTTATAAGTAATCATAAGTTTAATAAATAATTCTCAAAGAAAAAGATAACTCTTTTTGTTTCTTTGTTATTTAACTTTTTACAGCACTGGGGATTAAACCCAAGGGCATTCTATCTCTGGGCTTCACTCTCAACCCTATTTTTTTGTTGTTTGTTTGTTTTTGCTTTTGAAACAGGCCTCTCTAGGTTGCTGAGAATCTCCCTAAGTTGCTGAAGCTGTCTTTGAACCTGTGATCCTTCTGTCTCATACTACTAAGTACTGAGATTAAAGGCCAGCACCAGCAAACCTGGTGGGAGATGAACTCTTACAAGGGACAATTATTTGCACATGGTATCTGCAGTTCTACTTCTCTAGCTTGCTAGATAAGGACAACCTCTTGGGATGGATCTCCAACAAACACCCTTGTTTAACCTGAATGGCAACTCCAGCATGCAGCCCTGGGTACGAGTGAGTGACCTGGGAAATCATTTCACTCCTGTAAATAGCATTTATTTGTCTATGAGATGAAACACGCTTACTAAGCTTCCTCTAATTTTCCCGTTGGCACAAGATTTCTTGGGATCTTAAATTGGCCTTGGAGGATGATAATTTTGGTTCAAATTGAAAAACATGAAATGAACATACAACGTTTCATATCTATTGTAAAATTTGAAGGTATTAATAGGAGGTCTTGGAAAAGCCCCTTGGACAAGACAGTGTGGAGATACTAGAAGTTCAATCCATTTTCTCTATTTCTTGCTTTAAGTGGAATAAGTTATTGCGGTTAATGTGTTTTCCCTTTATACTTCTAGGTTTTCTTAAAATAGGAAAAAAGCAAATATAAACCAAACATGCTATGTTAATATTTTAGTAAACGAGAAGATGGACACTCTTCTTTGCCCTGGAGTATTCAAACTGTTTTTGAGATTCAGGCAAGCTATATTCAAAATTAAATGTTATTTGTTGCACATGAGAGATATTAGCTGGGTAAGGATTTGCCTTCCCAAGTCATATAACACTGATTAAAATCCCAGCTCTGCCACACATCATCTGCAAAACTGTTCTAAGATTTAGTACTATTATTAGCTTATAGATGGGATTAATAATCATATCCATTTCAGGAAAGTCTTAGGATTAAATTCAGAGTGCTTAGAAAGTACTGTGTCCTGTGCATATAACAAATGTCGAATGTTTCTCCTTATCTTCTTTTGCATGTTTCCATTCTTATAATTCTTTCATGACTTTCTTGAAAGATTTTGGAAGCTAAATGATTTCCATTTGGTATGAGTAAATTGTGTCATAAAAACCCCAATTGATTTCTAGTGCTGTCTATTGATGGCGTCCATCTCAATGAGTAAGTGGCTGTAATAATGAGTTTCAGTTTCAATTATTACCATAGATTTCTGTTTTGGGTGGTACTAAGGATGGAACCCAGGCATGCTCTATGACTGAGCCACACCCTAAGCCATTTTTTATTTTGAAACAGAGTCTTGCTAAGTTACTAGACAATAGCCTCTAACCTGTGTTCCTCCTTTCCCAGCCTCCCAAGTCCTGAGATTACAGAGGTGCACCACACCAGGATACTAGAGATATTTAAATTTCAATAACAACATTAAGTAAAATGCTGCTTATAACATTATTCATTACAGGCTACATGTCCCCTATAGCCACCCTTCACCATAAAATTATTTCTCCTGAACAATCTTCATATACACTCTAACTCTGCCTGAAGATATACATATTATGTGCCCCTAGAAGACCAAATCCAGCTTACCTTCCAGTGCCACATCAACTTTCCCTCTTCCCTGATGCCTTCTCTCTTCATCCCATCCGATAGAATCTCTTTCTCATTATATAAACAGCTTTGATGTCACTTTACACTATTAACTTTACAAATATTCTAGTTAGCTACTCTATGAGTTTGTTTTCAGCATAACAAACTCCCAAGAACAAAGTGCCCTGAAATAACACAAATTTCACAACTGAGGAATAGGTAGGTTAGATGGCTGCCTAGATGGTCTCACTGGGTCAAATCGTGGTCTTACCAGAGCCACCTCCTTTTTTGATAAAAGAGAGAATCTAAGCCCTTGCCTTCTTCAGTTTCCGGAAATCTCCATATTCCCTGCTTCGTGACCCTGTCTCTCTTTTTCAAAACCAACCATAGTGGACAAAGTTTTTCTCAAAGTATATTGTTCTGATCTTTTCTGTGTCTCTCAGGTGTGTTACTAAGGATTCAACCCTGGGGCATTCTACCTGTGATCTACATCCCTAGCCTTTTTTTTTTTTTTTTTTTTTTTTTTTTTTTTTTTTTTTTTTGGTGGTGCTGGGGTTCCTGGAAGCCCTTCTACCTCAGGGCTACACTCCCAGACCTATTTTATTTTTTGGAGACAGGGTCTCCTAAGCCAGCGCACGCGGCTGGCTTCGAACCTGCGTGATCCTCCTGTCTCCGCCTCCCAAGCGCGGGGATTACAAGCGTGCGCCACCACGCCCGGCATCCCTAGCCTTTTTAAAAAACCTTTTTGGTGGATTACAGTTGCACATAATGTAAATCATAGTGATGGTGATGAATTTGCGCACATCACTTGATGAGATCTTCCCTGGTTCCTTCCCTATTCCCTCCTTCTCCGTACCTCAAGGATATGGAGGTTGCCATTGGTATTCTCACATATATTCATAATATCAATGGAAGTTTATTCTTTGCTCATTCTCCCATTCCCCTCCAAAACCTCCCCTGAACCACTCTCTGGATCCACTGGGGGTACTCTTTTATTATCTGGAGTCCCTCTGGTATCCCAATTACTCCCTAGCTTTCATGTATGACAGAAAAAAAATCCCTTCACTTTCTGTGACTGGCTTATCTCACTTACCACAATGTTCTCCAGGTCTATTTGGTTTCCTGCAGATGATGTCATTTTGTTTTCCTCAATTGCTGAGTGGAATTTCATTATGTGTGTATCCTTTAATTTTGTAACCCATTCATCTGTTGATGGATACCTAGGTTGGTTCCATAATTTGGCTATTATGAATTGTGGTGCTATAAACATGGATTGGCATGTATTACTATAATATTCTGATTTCAGCTTCTTTGGAAACATATCCAGGAGTTGTATGGCTGGATTATATGGTGGATACATTCCCAGTTTTCTGAGGATGCTTCATTTGATTTCCAAAGTGGCTGCACTAGTTTTCCATCTCACCAATAGTGTAGACCAGTTTCTATTTCTCCACATGTGCACCAGCATTTTTGTTGTTTGACTTCTTGATGATTTCCCTTCTAAGTGAGGTTACGTGGAATCTTCATACAGTTTTGATTTGCATCTCCTTGATTGTTAATGATGCTGAACAGAGTCTTGCAAGTACTGGGATCACAGGCATTCACCAGTGCACTTGACTCTTTCAGTTTTAAGAATCCCTGAGATTATACTGGACTGTCCAAACTGACCCAGGATAAAGTCCTTTAAAGATCAGTTGCTTATAAGCCTTCATTCCATATGGAACTTCTAATTTCCTTTACTGGGTAACATCACATGATTACAGGGTTCCATAAATTAGGAATTAAGCATCTTCAAAGATCATTATTCTGCTTGAAAAATGTGCCTTTATGATGGAGCTACAGCCTTATAGAATGAGAGAAAATTATAGGTAAAGAAGGTAAATGAGAAACAAATAAATGATCATAAATAGTAGAAAAAGCTGAGAAAGAAATTTTCCAGAGGCTCTGTTAGAACTTGAGTGGGATGATGGAGACAGATAGAAGCTTCTTTGAAGAGGTGATATTTAGATTAGACTTGAGACAAGAGATTTGACACTGATAAATGGCAGACATGGCGACAAAAGGAGAATGAAATAGTTTTCCAAGCAATAGAAACCACAGGACAGAGTTTATCAGGATACTGGAGTGTTTCGGGAGTTCAAGAGCCCCAGAGAGTTCCAGGAATTAGAGAACAGAACAGTGGCTTGGGGAGGGAATTGGTGCTAATTCTGGAGAAGTGATCGCCCACTACAAATCATCTTGATACGGACCTCCATTATTTTAGAAATGCAATGAGAAATTGGTGACGAATTTACAAGAAAGAGTTGTAACCTTATTTGTACTCTTGTACGTGTGTGTGTGAAGGCCATTGTCTGCATCTGTTTGGGCCTCTCTAGTAAAATGCCACAAAGTGGGCAGCCTCAAAGCAACAGAAACTTCTCACAGATCTGAGGTACTAAGAATTTCAAGGTCAAGGCATTTAGGAAATCCAATGTCTAGTAGCTATGCAAAGGAGGATAATTAAACACAGTCGGTAGAAAATTCTTGAGTAAAATTAAAAATAAAAAAACTGAGCATTTGCATGCCTTATGACCAAGCAATCCCATTCCTAGATGCAAATGGAACATTATTAACTGAAACAAGTGTATGTATTCACCTAAAGACATGTTCTAGAACTGTGCTACCAAGTGTGGTAGCCACTAGCAAATTTAAATTAAAATCAATCTGCTAAGATTTGATTTTTATATCTTCAACCACAGGAGCCATGGTTCAAGAGACCAATAGCCACACGTGGCTAGTGTCACTCTATTTGGCAGCATGCATTAGAATATTTCTATCATTGTTGGAAGTTCTGTTGTACCATGCTATTCTAGAAGGTTCATAGTGACATTGTTAGCAATGGAAAAAAGTTGGAAACTACTTCCTGTCATGCTGGTGTGTGTTCAACATACTGTACAGATTCACTCAAAAGGATTCTATGTAGAAATGAGAACGAATAATATACATTTGCAAGAAATCACAGGAATCTTAAAAAAAAACCTTTTTTCAGTGAAGTGAGTCAGACATAAAGAAAGCAACTGTTCTCATCTATGTCAAGTTTGAAAGAGGTGAAACATCTAATGCATGAGAAGCTAGGATACAGGACAGTCATTGTAGGTGGAGGAGTGATGACAGAATGCAAAGGGGTCACATTGGAGCTGTTGCATGGATATGTTTAGATTATGAACATTTATTGAGGTATCGTGCTACACATTTATAATATGCATAAATGTGTGTCTACATACATACACATACACGTGTGTATACGTTGTGTATTAGTGAAAATATATTTCATGGTACTAAATATTAAATCCGATGGCATTCTACTTCTGAGTTAGCCCCCCCACTCTTATTTTTTAATTTTTATTTTGAAACAGTGTCTCACAAAGTTACAGGGGGCCTAATTAAGCTTTTGAGTCTGGTCTCTAGTTTGCTAACCCCTGCCTCAGCCTCCAAAGCATTACTAGTATGTGCCAACATACCCAGGTAGTAAAAAAAAAAAAAAAAATTAAGGTTAAGCTGCAAAACACCTTTAAACTGAATTTAAAATTTAAGTACTCACTCTCCTCATTTCTATAAAAATGGGGGGTATTTAATTTTCTACACAAAGCAGCAAAGCAATATGGATTCCTCCAGGTACCATACTTTACTAAGCCATCCTTTCTAGCTTTTTCAAATAGGGCATGCAATATGCCTCTGAAACACGGGAGGATTTTAGAGTGTTTATGATTACTAATGCCAACCCTTTCTACCAGAAGCAATTTCTCCAATGTATGACGGCAGCCATGACACCTCCATTGGTATACCTGAATAGGGATATTAATGAAAGCCTGCTAAGGTCACACCATTTGCCCAATGTCACACAGCAAATCAGTAATGGGAAATCAAATCAAATCCATAGCGTCTCTGTGCACTTTTTCGAGTATATTGCTTTACCTTTCTACTCTGGATTTTTTTTTTAGGCCCCTGGGCCAATAATTTATGGCATAAATTGTCACTGGATACATTGAAAAATGTAGACACATCAAATAGAGAGTGGAGTGTTGGAGAGAAACTCAAACTAAAGCCAGAATTAATCGAAGTGTCTCAGAATCTGACATTGTTGGAAGAAACATGGCCGTGGCTCTCAATTCATTCCTCCAAGAAAGTGCAGCGTAATATGTTTTAATGCACTTTCTGTGCGTCTGCGATGCAAGTTTGATTTGTTTTTTTCCCAGAAGCAATTTACTTTTAAATTCCAAAGCCTCAGACGTCATTGAAGAATGTTTTGGACTACTTAATCACGGCCACAGGGATTAAACTGGGAAATGGGCAGAAATAGCCCATTTAAAATTAGGCAGCCACTGGTTTGAAGGAAGGGAGGAATCAAAGTCTTAAATAGGTGCAGTCACACGCCCAGAGCCAGGCACTGGCTAAGGAAACCTCAGGCCCTGAAGAAGAGAGTGTGTCTGAGAAAGGAATGCTCCCCAGCTGCCAAAGACCACACACACGACAGCTTCAACCCTGGTGGCTAACGAGCTATTCCATGTGTCCTTTGTAAAATGATAACTATATATTTGAGCTGGAAGTATTAAGCCAGTGAAAGAATATATGATATGGGGGAAGGTAAAGTTCCCTAGGAGTTTTGACTAAAAAGATTTAAAAATATTCCTGAATACTTGCTTATTTTTTTTCCTAAGGACAAAAGCATGAATACACATTCCACAGCACAAAACAACCAGAAACCAGGCATGGTAGTGCATGCCTGTTACTCTAGGTCCTTGGAAGGCTAAGACAGGAGGATCACAGGTGCCAGGCCAGCCTCAGCAACTTAACGAGAATCTCAGCAACTTGGCCAGAACCTGTTTCAAAAGAAAAAATTAGAGCCGGAAGTGGCTGTGCACACTTGTAATCCCAGCATTTGGGAGGCAGAGACCAGAGGATCGCAGTTCACGGACAGCCTCAGCTACTTAGTGAGGCCCTTTGCAACTCAGTGAGAACATGTTTCAAAATAAGAGAATAATAAAATAAATCATAACCTAAGTTTAATTATACTTAAATGAGAGAAAATTTTGATAGTTTCTAGATGCCTGAGTTTGATGAAAACTTACCTTAAAAATATCTACCAATGATCACAAATTATAATATATGTACTGTGTGTGTGTGTGTGTGTGTGTGTGTGTGTGTATGTGTGTGTGTGTAAGAGAGAGAGAGAGAGAGAGATTGAGTATTAACCCAGGAGCATTCTACTTCTGAATTAAACAGCAGCCCTATTTTATTTTTTATTTTGAAACAGGGTCTCTCTCATTAAGTTGCAGAGGGCCTTGCTAAGATGAGACTGATCTTAAACCTGCAATCCTCCTGTTTTATCCTCCCAGTACTGGGACCACAGGTATGCACCACCACACCTGGCTTGTACTTGGCTATTTGAGTAAGGTATTCCATTAGGAGAGAAAAACAATCAGAAAATATATGAACATGTATTTTGCATTTTTTACTTCTATAAGAAGCCAGTATATTTAAATAATAAAATATAATACCTAGGTATGGATATCCCTGAACAAGAGTTGAAAAATCTGATAACAATGTCTGTCTCTAGGGCACAGAATTACTGTGAGTAAGGATCATTTTGACCTCTCTTGTATCCTTGAAATTTGGCATTACCACATACCCCAAATAGTTTAGAAAGTGACACATTTTTGCAGAGCATGGTGGTGCAAGCCTATAAGCATAGTACTTGGGAGGCTGAGACAAGAATGTTGCACAATGGAGGTCAGACTAAGCAACTCAGCAAGTCTCCGTCTCAAAATAAAAGTAGTAATAAAAAGTAATAAAAAGGGCTGGTGGTGTACCTCAGTGGTAGTGTACAGCAGAGTTCCATCAGTAATGCACACAAACATACACACAAACACACATACACACACACATACACACACACACACACACACACACACACACACACACACAAGTAACACTTTCCACTGTTTATCCAGTAGTAGTTTATCTGAATTATAGGAAAGTATTTTGAATGATATTATCTTTCAAACCCAAACTTTTATGGTGATAAAAAAAATCTTAGGGAAATGGGGGTACTTATATTCTGAGTTTATAAATAATTAACATTGAACTAAATGGATCTTATCCTTGGCAATTAACTGGTTTGAACCCAAAAGGCAACATACAATCACAGTTAGGAAATCCACATGGCACCCCAATGGAACTACTGGATAAATTTAAAAAGAATTTATCAAATGCTTTTTGTAGAAAAGCCCTGTGCTTACCAGCCAGAAAGAAAGTAAACTTTCACCTCTGAGTACAAAGTCCTTGGGTTCTGACAACATGCCAGTTAAATAAACAAACTGTTGTTTTTAAATTTATCATTTCTTCCACCAAATATTTAATGGAAAGGGATAGCAGTCGAGAGATCTGTTTGTACCCTTTCACTCTGGTTTGAGGCTAGTCTCATCAATTTAGTGAGACCCTCAGCAACTTAGCAAGACCCTGTTTCAAAATTCAAAAATGAAAAAGGGAGCCGGGCGTGGTGGCGCACGCTTGTAATCCCAGTACTTGGGAGGCTGAGACAGGAGGATCGCACGGGTTCGAAGCCAGCCTCAGCTACTTAGTGAGGCTCTCAGCAACTTAGTGAGACCTTGTTTCCAAATAAAAATATAAAATAGGTCTGGGAGTATAGGTCTGGAGGTAGAAAGCCTCTGGGTTCCATCCCCAGCACTACAAAAAAAAAAAAAAAGAAAGGAAGGAAGGAAGGAAGAGAGAGAGAGAGAAAGAAAGGAAGAAAAAAAGAAAGAGGAAGGAAGGAAGGAGAAAGAAAGAAAGAGAGAGAGAGAGAGAGGAAGAAAGAAAAGAAGAGAAAAGAAAAGAAAAAGAAAAAGAAAATGGGCTAGGGGGTGTAACTCAGAGTTGGTAAACTATGCCCCGGGCTAATCCTGCCTGTCACCTGTTCATGTAAATAAAATTTTATTGGAGCACAACCATATTCATTCATTACATCCTGTTTATTGGTACTTACGTATCGTGAAAGTAGAGTTGAATAGCTGCCAGATAATTTATGGACCCCAAAACCTACACAATTACTATCCTGTAAACCTCTGCTGACTTCTACAACCCATGAATAAAAATATGTAATTAGGGCAAAAGATAAAAACATTTAAGAGCAAGAGACACAGTACTTCAGGGGAACTACTGTGCGTAAAGACAGAACTAGGACACCTGATGTGTGACTTAACACTATCAATCAAGGAACATAGCTACTGACATCCTTTTTGTCAATCTTATTGAATCCCAATAGAATGTATTCTTTTTATTAAAATTTTACTTTTCGGAAATTACTGTCTTTGAAATGTTGAACATAACTTTAATTTGAGACCACTACTTTGCATTCCAGTTAAGTAAGTTTTTGAAAGTAAAATTCAACCTTCATGCTTTTTGAAAGGCAGAGATAGCTATGAGATGATACTTTTCCTTAAACTGCTAAATTCAATATAACTTAAGCTTTTTAACATTAGGATGAATAAAGGGACCTACTATATATTTTCATATTTTTAAGGAATGCCAAAATAATTAAAAGGCATCGTGGTGCTTGTTTTCCTATTCAAATTTGAAACCTGTAAAAATAACCATTATTTGCAGTATATTTGGTTGATGGCAGCATAGTGAAGAGTGCTTTGCTTTGTCCAAATTCAGTATTGGTGGAAGGAATTAATGCTGAATAATAAGTTGAATATTATTTATGCTTTTCGAAGCATTTGTTTATAGATTATCAACAACAACACTTTTTATAAGGCCATCATTGATATCAAATGCAGATCCAAACCACTGAGCAATTCTATTAGTATAGGTTCAGTACAGTTCAGTTTCAGTACTATCGATGGTCAGATAAGAAAACTGACAAAAAATATCAAAAGAAAACTCACAGCAAAGTATGGTGGTGCGTGCCTGTAATTCCACTACTTGGGAGCCTGGGAAAAGAGGATTGCAGGCCTGAGGACAGCCTCAGCAACACAGGGAGACTGTCACCAACCTAGCAAGATTCTGATTCAAAACAAAAAATTTAAAAAGCCTGGGTGTAGCTTAGAGGTGGAAATCTCCTGAGTTTAAATTTTAGTACCCCAAAAGAAAAAGTGGACAAAAAGCATAAAAAGTATACAACCTGGAGTCATAAATATTTAAACTTGAAATATATTTTACCCATTAAACAAAGAGAAGTTTTAAGATAATAATTGAAAGAAAGGATTAAAAAAATACAACTGTACATTGTTGCTAGAAGAGAAAATTGATACAACTTTTGGGGGAGATACTGTGAAAGTTATGTTTGATTAAAGTTAAGATTTTCAATGAAAGGTATAGAACTTGAAGACTAAATGGGCTTGTACTTAAATAGCACAAATGTTGTAAATCCCAATACGGCATTGAGTATATATTTTTATCATTATTTATATCTATATCCGTTTTCATATTTCTATATTGGTAAATATAAACCGGAAGGTTGCTGAAAAGTTAAACATAGCATTAAGAGAAATTTTCTATTAAACCTAAGACCCAGCACAGACTATGTCATATAGCAGGTGTGGAATAAATCTTTTATAAATGGGCAAGAGGCCGTATGGCTTGTTGAATCTATGGTGACTCTTTCTGTTTATCTTTTTAAACTATTCTCTTTTCAAAAGTTATTTCAAAAAGTGCAAATTTTTTTAACATATGAGCTCACGTAGATGTAGTTCCCACTAGGAATATAATGTTCTGAAATAAAAGATGACGTTATACTAATAAACTGTCTTTTCCTTTATTAAGCATGCTGACCAAAAGCATTCTCAATTTCTGCTCTTTGCTTTTCCAAATGCACGCTGACTTCTCCTTTCAGGTTCAATCAGAAGTAATAACAATTTAAGAGAACTCACAATAATTAGATTCAATTTGTGTAATTTGAAATGCACCTTTAAAGAATTTGGAAATGTGTTTCATGTTTGTATTTTTAAAGAATGGTAAAAATATAAGTAATGAGAAGTATTTGATATCAGCTTCATTTTTAATTCTTTTAATCTTTTACGTGTCGACAGAATAAACGTGCTTTAGTTATCCATCAACGATTGCCACTGTTCACAAAAGTTTTAAGGGTATATAGAAAAGCCCATTTTTGAAAAAAAAAAAAAAAGATGACTTTTTGGGCCAAAATGAAAATCAGTACACATTTTGCACATTTATAATACTGTCTTTGTATTAAATTATTTCCAAGCACTACAGGAACCTTTGATTTTTAAGCTTGGCTTCACTGAACTTCCACAAAGCAAATAACAATCAGAAGAATGCTTAGAGGTTGTGCCAATTAATGAAAATAGGTTGGTTTTATATCCAAATGATAATCACAGCAGAAACTTGCTGAAATGTTCACCGACATCTGTGTTCTCTTTCTCCTGGGCATAGAACCAGATTACATTTCCCAGATCCCTGGCATTTAAGGGTTTGGGTCAGAGTTCTGGAGTTCTGTTTAGTGAAATGTATGGGGGTGGGACATTCACAAGACTTGTGGGCTTTGCTAACTGGGAAATCTGTGCTTTCTCTTGCCTGCGGCTTGCTAAACCAGAAAAGATGGTCCAGTAGAGAACTGGATAATGTCAAGAGGGTCCAGCCATAGGATGAAAGAGGTCAAGATTTCTGCATGTGGGTATGAGTTAGGATTCATAATTCCTGTACCATCACCATCGTCAGTGGACTATGACATGACTAAACATTCATTTTTACTGAGTTATGTCATGTAGCCTATATTAGCTACAGAAATAAATTATATACTACCCAATTAATCTTAACACTTTTTCTAATTTTAACTTTTTTATAACAAGGGACAACCTAAAGAGTTTATGAAAATTGCTTTCAACGTGTGTGTGTGTGTGTGTGTGTGTGTGTGTGTGTGTGTGTGTTACTAAGAATTGAGCCCAGGTATATCCTACTTCTGAGCTTCACACCCAGCCATATTTTATTTTTTAATTTGAAACAGGGTCTCAATAAGTTCTGGAGGGTTCTTTAAATTGCTGAGGCTGTCCTCAAACCTGTGATCCTCCTGTCTCATCCTCCTAAATATTGGGATTATGAGTATGTACCACCATGCCCAGCACCTTCAATATCTAATAATATACTGACCATAATTTTTAATGATATACCATTTAATAACATACTATAATAGTACTCTGTAATGTTTATTATCTTCTTACAGAGAAAGTAGGAAGAAAAAGTACCATGAAAAGAAAAAAATAAAAGATTAACTTTTAACTTCAGTAGTGAAATTGGCATTAGCTCAAAGTATTGACATAGACAAAGACCTGTGTTATTAGCAAAAAAAGTTAATAATTTGTTGTCTCATCTCAGACTAAAAAATTAAATGCGCACATGCACGTACTAATGCTGAGCTGGCATAGTGCATCTGTGCATTTGTCCTTGTGGATAAAGGAAACAAATGTAACACCTAGAAATTTTAATAAGATGTTCTTTCTCACTGTGCATAATCCTTTCAATGAAAACATAACTCCCATTTCAAATCATTTTCTTGTAGTTATAGTTCTTTTTACTGATATAGGAATTACTGTATTACTTATGCAAGGATACTCTAGAAACATAATTCCTTTTTCAAATCATTTCCAGGTGTTTATAGTTCTTATTAGTTACTGAATAAAAACAAAATTCTCTAATGTCAAAGAATCAATCCCATTATTTCTAAAAGGATATATGTTTATATATCTATATCTATCTATCTATCTATCTATCTATCTATCTATCTATCTATCATGCTTTTCTCAAAACCTGTAATATTTTTTACCCATTCATTAAACATGTATCCTTGTTCAATTTCCCATTGGGATGAAATAAAAAGTAAAATGATCAAAGTTACGGCATACAAATGGAAATTTAAATATTTCTGTGAAAAAATAATTGGAAGACTATTAGGCTGTTATGACTATGATGACCCCGGTTCCCACACAACAGACTGAAAGCCTAATTCATGTGACTATTAAAATGAAACTTAAGCTTAACCAATCAGAAACTGTCAACTATCTTGAAACGGTGGGGTTTCTCTTTTAACCAATCAAGTATCTTCTTTGTCTTATTTCTGTTAAGATCTTTGAGAAGGTGATGGTGTTCAGGAAAGGAAAAGGACAAATGGTAGTCTGACATTTGAAGAAGGAGATGAAGCAAGAAGGCCACCCTGATCCCTTTCCCCTTCTTCCTCAGAAGCAGGTCAAAGACCCTCTTAAGAGAGATGCTCTCACCCGTATCTCAGAAGACACAGAGATACAGAGAAGATTCAGAAGAGACCTTGCTCAAGCTCTCCACAAAGGTTACATCAAACCCTTTTGCCTCTAATCACACTTCTGCAGGACTTTCCATCAAAATACACTTCTTCTTTGGTGTGGTTGATCTTCAATTCTAAAGGCCCCATGTGCCATATAAAATTCACCTTAAAATTAGCCTGCAAGATTTTCTCTTGGCAATCTGTCCTTTGTAATAGGCGCCTTACCCATGAACCTAGTGTTGAGTGAGAAAATAAATCTTTTCAACCCTGCAAGTTTCTCCCCTGGACTGTTTCTGGTATACTGTTACCTGAGTCAAAACTTGCCGAATGTTCAAATAAACTCTAAAATTTTTCATGTGTCCAAGTTTATCTTTTAATATATTTAAACCATTAATGCCAGGATCTTATGTATATTTGTGGAGAAAACAAAAAGTGAAAAAAATATCTAACTCCCATGATTTAAAAATAAATGAATCTCATAAATTGCTAAACATTAAATGAAAAAAATTTAAAGGGGGATTTTAAGTCAATTCTTCATTTCTCTCTTTGGTCCATAAGCAATTTATTTAAAAATGTAATTGTATTAAAGGTTGATATTTGAGTTAGTGACATATAATTCTTTCGTGATCTTAAGTTCTATCTGCTCTAGTGATTGAGAATAAAATTAAATTAGTACTAATTGGCCTTTTGGATCATTCTATAGTTACTAAAAAATAAGAAAATTATAAGTTCTTTTCTATCACTGAAATAAATCATATTCAGATTCAGTGTTTTATTACTGATCATATATTTTTTTCCTTCATGCTCTTAAAGAAACAGTATTCAGTAAGAGTTCTTAAGATGTCTTTTTCAAAACAGGGTTTCAGGTGGGCATGGTGGGGCATGCCTTCAATACTAGTACTTGGGAGGCAGAGACAAGAGGATTGCGGTTTGGAGTCAGCCAGCTTCTCAAGACTCTCTGTAATGTAGCAAGACCCCATCTCAAATAAAAAATTAAAATTAAAAAAAGGCTAGATGTGTAGCTCAGAGGTAGAATGCCCCTGGATTCACTCCCCAGTAACACACACATGTGCACACACACACACAAATACATACAATACAGTCTCAATTTTGTTAAAATATCAGAATTGCTATTGTCATTACAATGCCTTTCAAACCATAGTATCCAATGTATGGTTCCTACCCCAAATATAAGGCTTTTCAGATTGTTGTAATCTTTTTAAATAATTCTCATAACAATGGAAAAGGTCTAAGTGAGAAGCAAGCAGGTAACAGGATGAGCCATACTGTGATGTCTTTTTTTTTTTTTTACAAAAGATGAAGGTCATTAAATAATTTAATGTCATTTTTATAGTGATGCCCCATTGCACCTGGGCGCTTTATTGAATACCTGCTCAGAAGGTCTGCTCCAGGGATTGTTTAAAATACCTCCCTGTAGGGGGGAAATGTGTTCCAGCAAACCCTCAGCAATAGATCCTGATTCTTCCACTTTGTGTTTCCAATTGTGAGATCTTTGGGCATTTTCCTTTGCATCTGTCACTTGGCATGAGAAGGCGGGAGATTTCCTAGGCATGCCCCTGTGTGGATGACAATCTCAATTCTACATTTCATACATTGGTAGGAAAAAAAGAAAAATAGGAGAACAAAGAAAAAGAAAAAAAGAAAAAAGAGACCGAGTTGGGTATAAATAATTAAATTGGTAAAAGGTCAGTGAGCAAGAAGCAGGAAGGAGAGAGGCTGATGGAGTTAGGAGGCCGTGCCACACCGTTGCAGATGTATTAAAACATGAATATTATTTGCCGACCGAGCTAATAAAGAGTGTGGAAAACAAAAGTAGTCCCAACTCATGTAATAGCCTGAGGCACATTGATAACCAAGTGGTGACTTGTAAGTTGTCCTTTAAATGAATGATGCGAGTTACATACTATAAAGCACCAGTTCCCAAATGCTACAGCAAACCTGGTATTGGCACAACCAATCCACCCATTTGATCGATGTAGTATGTGGGTTATAACAAATTTGATTCAAATTGTGGCAACATTTAATTTGGGAAAAAAAACGCACATGTTTTTGCCTATACAAAGCCATTTGCACTTAGCAAGATGGTGGGGGAGAGAGCTCAGAAATCTCGGAGTGAGCTCTA